>NW_028280845.1:2000000-2300000 GCF_059751285.1 Brachycentrus maculatus | reverse complement strand
ATTCCACTCTCTCGAAATGGCTGTTTACATTAGTCCAATATTGGCTTGTACTATAATGAAAAAGAGCTTTTTGTAAAAATATTCATTTATTTGATAAATTAATCATATAGAACACTTAATTAACAAATCACGAAACGATTGGTACTATCATTATTATTGATATCTGTAATGAAATAACGGAGAAAAAAAACCCTATTTAGAAGAGAACTATTAAAGGTGTGACAACCTTAGATAAAACATTTATCGTTAATATGTGAGAAAATGGTAGTCTATCTTCTTTTATATAAACGATAGATTTTTGATCTTAAGTTGAATCACCTATAATATTAATATTTCATCCATAGGGTGAATAATCCATTGTCTGATATGAACAGAACAGGTAAAATGATAATTTATTCCAAACCTTGAAGTGAATTGTGCAATCCCCTTAAATCAATATGCTGAATTTGTAAGTGAAAATATTCTCATATTTTATAAAACGAATCAGTACTAAAATAAACCGTGTAAAGTGTACGAATGAAAAATGCTTGGTTTGAAGCAAACAAAATAATTAATTGGCGGGTGAGTTGATCGGGATTAGCAAGTTCGATTGGGTATTGGATAAATGTTACTTCGGCTAAGTAATTTATATTCCTGACCATTTGTTCGATGGAGCAATTTATTTCAGTGACTCGTTAAAGAGTGCACGAACATCTACTGATGTATACCCACGGCCAGGGGTTGGGGGTTCAATAAATAAATATACAAAAAACATACCCAAATATAACTTTACCATTTAACATTTGAAGAAAACTATACTTTAACGAAGGAAAATGGGCGCTTGCGTTTTAGGGTGACAATTGAGATATGACAGTGGTGCCATTTGCACCATTAGATGCGGATAAGGGTAAGTAGATGTAGTAATGTGCTGCCGATTTTAGAAGTGATCACTTTATACACTTGTATAACGTTCACTATTCTGCCTATTATTGAATACTTATTTTTTAAAGATGTATATACGCACTGTTATCGGATTAATTTGGTATGTTAGTAGTAATTATAAAAGATTTGGAATTTCGGCTGCCGGTGGCGCCTTCACTTGAGCAAAGGGTAAATAATCCAGTGTCTGAATAATTAAAAATAATAAAGATAATCACTTTACATCATATTCCCAAAACCGATACACAAAAAATATCACTTACACGCATTGTTATTGGTATTTTTGGTTATTGTGATAGGTAGGGGTAGTGAAAAATTATCACTTCTATTTCTTCTTCATTAAAAAAAATGTTCGTTGCTTAAAATTAACTAATTGATGACGCGCCCTTTGCTTCAGAAATTTCAGCGCATAAAGTTTTACTAGCAAAGGTCCCATTAGAATAGGAAAATAACAACCAGCTAAGATTTCATGTAGATGGAATATACACCATAACATTACGTAATATTATGTGGGAAACTAACATGCTTAGAATCGTAAAGTTTAACTTAGGTGCTTCCTAAGCAATATATCTCTATTAATAGCCCTAATTTACCCGAAAACTGGATATTAATGCCTGGCAACTGAATAACAGGCATACATACTCCCTACCAGACCACACATTTGTTTGATATACCAAACAGGATTATGGCCCAGCTGCGGTTTTTGCATTTTGAGGCCAACAGTACAACTCATCAACATGGATTTGAAAAAATAATCAAACACGAAAAAATGTTTCATTCTAACATAAATAATATTTTGAGTATGTCCAAATGTATGTTCACAAATCTGGGTTTGTCCACATAGGAATTATTTATATTGATATCTCAACATAGATGGAGAAGGCTTCGGAAATGTTTGTATTCGCGGGGCTTACGACCTGTGATGGTCGTAAGGCTGGTTTATACAAGTGAAACTATCACTATTCTACATTTTGACATCTCAACATAAATGAAGAAGAATATGGAAGTCTGGGTATTTACAGGGCTTACGACATGTCATAGGCTGGATTAGTGAGTGTAACATTCACCATTTAACTCATGATTGACAACTACACTACTGAAATTTCGAAAAATGTATTTCTGTTTCAATTGACACCTTCTTTCACATGCTAGTTCTCTTAGGTGTGGTTCAAACATAAATACAAGTCTGCTGATATCGGTAACGACGAAACCTAGTCACTGGTTAAATAATAAGAGTGGAAAAAACTATAATTTTTTCTCTTCATTTTAAATTCTTTTGCATTTCGCAATATGTTATAATTACAAGTACAGAAAAATATATAACATTAATATAAAAAAGATCCCACAAAGGCATGGCCCATGTGCGGGCCTACATTTTATTTTAGGTTATGTATAATAAAGGGTACTGGCAAGAATATAATCTATAGTTGTTTTTTTATTATAAAAATATTTAGCTTTAATTTATAATAAACATATAAGCTGCGGGTCAGCACAAACAATAAGTTTTATGCTGCACTTATAAGGTCTAACCGAATACAATTAAAAATGTAAAAAAAAACTGTTACCCCGTTCTCCCCTACTTCAAAAAAATCTAAATGGTTTGTAAAAAACCAAGTTAAGAAAAATATGAAACAAAATTTCATAATTTCAAGTCCCAAACATAGAAACCATTTACTAAAGGGTGACAAATATTTGAATTTAAAAAAAAAAGTTTATCTTCGAGAAATCCAAATTCTTAACTCCAAAATATAATAGTAAACAATTTCGACAAAACTTCAAATATTTGGGAATTAAATATTTCAATAAACTCCCTACAGAAAATAAAAAAATTGAGATATAAAAATTCTTAAGAAAAAAAATAATGACCATTACATATAAATCTTGAAAAAAAAAGACTATTATACCATTAATTATATAAAACATTAAACCTTGAGTGTAAGTCCTTCTCCAAAAACAAGAGCTCAGTCTCTTTTTTAGAGAGGCACAGCGAATCTAAAACTATAAGTTTGCCATATGTATAAATGTATAGAAATTATATTATTTTTTTACTTAAAAATGTAAGTATATTAAATAAATTAAAAAATAAAATAAAAATGTAATCAAAGGAAATAAGTCATTCAAAATAAACGTGGTAAGATATAATACAGTACAAAACAGAAGCGACACACAATACAAGGAACAAGACTAACGACATATCGAATTAGCAGCCGACATCATTTAACCCAAGCAATAAGGACAGATCCCACTTCACCCAAATTAAGTTAGACGCAGAAAAACATCTCGAGGGACAAAATAATTAAGGTTTTTCTGTCAATGTTAATACAAAAAGGATATTTCGTAATCAAGTCGTGAAAATAATGTCATTATATAAAAATATTAACTGATGCAATTTAATTTCGAAACAAAGTGCTTACATCACTATAATTTCACTAGAGACATCTATTGGCGGGATGAAATAAAAATGCTCAATAAAATGCAATTTAATTCAACACTGAATTTACCTACATCTTAAAACAGTGCACAGTGGAGTGCTGTTGCCAACCTTAATGTATGGAAATCAAGCATGGAGTTGAGAACGTAGACTGAAAACAGTCGAAATGCGATTTTTCAGATGATTTTGCGGAAAAACGATGTATGATACATGCTCGAATGGTGATATAAGGAAATAATGCGAGGCTGAGGTAAACATTATCGATAAAATCAAGAAACAAGTATTGAGATGATTTGGATATGTGGGAAGAATAAGTGAGGAAAGAACGGTAAAACAAATATATGAGGCGAATGTAGTTGGAATAGAAGCAGAGGAAGATCGATCAAAACTTGGTTTGATCAAGTATTGTCAGGAGTTGGAATAATCAGCGGGTATGTATAAGAAGATAAATAAGGTTTCCAAAGACAGAGTGGTGTCGCATTCTATTCCTTTTGTCTACCCCTACGGAGAAACAAAGTGATGGTTAGTTAGCTAACTCAAAACCCATTAGCAATAAAAACACACTCGTAAATTCTCCAGTAGGCGCATTGGGTACTCGTATCAATTTTGTGTTGTTATTTCGAAACTCAATTTCATGAAATGTAATCACAAAAACCTAGATATGTCACGAAAGTGCACACACATAGAAAGAAAAACTACAATTAGGAAGTGAATCAATGAAAAGGCGTATTCGATTACATTATACTCGTAGTTACTAGAGGTGGGCAAATATAGAAGTTCGTTTCATAATGTGCAAAAAATAATCAACTTATAATAATATCGTGTATGAAAATCCAAAACTGTTTTGTCGAAAACAAATTCCGGCAAAAGAAAATCAATTAGTTTCATACTGAAAAGGATGATTGGGCCCATAAGTACCAGGAGTTCAGGAGACACTCGGCGGGGGCGGGGCGGGGGCGGCTACGCGGGGCGCCAGCCGGTCTGCTGTGGGCGGCAGTTGCAATCACAAATACTATTTTAAGATAGCGGAGATATCACCGTGCAATAATTGCGACTATATAATATAAAGCCATCGGTGAATCGACAAGATTTATCGGCCGATCTATCTTGATTTCGTCTTGCCATTGCCTTGATTAACCACAAAATTCCAAAAAAAAACACAAAAAAATTGTTGTCACATTGTTTTACTTCTGGGCGTCCCAAATCTCAATGACCCAATCGTTTAATATGTATTTGGTCTCTCCCTCTGTCTCGCTATTTCTCTTAGTCGTCCTGCTTTTTTCTGATTATTGTGGTCTTGCGTGCAATTTTTCTGCGCAATGGATGGACTCTCTTGCATAATGCGGTACATTTTGATTTTTTTTCCATTGCTTTACTCCGCCTCGCCGATGTCAATCACTTTGGCTTGGAGAGTTGCTGCTCTTCACCAGGGATATTTATCGACTTCCCACATACATAACTTGTCAAACACTTGTTTAAAAACTAGAATTTAATCAGGAAATGCATAAAAAGGCGAATAATAACGAGTTCTCTATCCGTCTTTATTTTTCTCTGAATTGAGTATGGCTCGTTGATGGCCTCGGTCATAGCTCGCCAGTTAAACATCTTCTTCTATCTGAAATGGTTATGTGCCACTGCGAAGGCATCTTCCACTGACTTCACTGACTCCGTCAGCTCCATGACTAGTTGGTAGTGGGCCACAAGACTTCTTACCCTAGACTAATATCCCAATAGTCTATTTTTTTCAAGGCTATAAATGTTTCTTCTGGAGATGAGTCTGTGGGATACCCTTTTTCCTTGATTTAAAAGTATTACCAATAACAAAAATTATATATTTCAACGATAGAAAAGAAATACCTTTCTAACAGTTAATAATGGTTTTAATTTTTATCATAATTTATAAAGTTTGTATTGCGAAAATTATGTAGAATACGGTAAAGAAAAACAGCCATCATATGTACTTCAAATACAAAAGTAAAAAGGGGGCGGAAACATAAAAATCCAACATAAAAGATGGCAATACGAAACAAAGCTAGGAAAAAAGAGACAAAAGAAACACAGGAATCAAGAGATAATAAAGATCACAAACAAAAGGGGGGAAATTCCAGACGAGGTAGAAAAGGACACAAACTACTTTCATCAAGGACACGAGACACTAACATTTCCTTCCGCCGGACTACAAAACACGGATCAAACTATACGCGAACATTCAAAAGGAAAATAATAAACTAGGTAATTATAAATGCCAGAGTAAATAGTACACAATAAAAGCGTGAATGGGGTGTAAACAGTGCTGACAAAGAAAGGTGGATGATAAGCATAGTCTCAAAATAAGGTATTATTAATAACACTGACGACAAATTCAGAAGTTCTATTGTGGAAACGTTAATTATATATGAGAAACATTAAAACTAAATTCGATGAACAATAAGCATTGTGCGTAACGTAGTACGTTATACCGAAACACACATAATACGATGAAGATTAATGAATCTGATGGTGATATCGCGTGCGAATGAAAATATTCACAATATAAAATCTACGGCGGGTTGGATGCGTCCACAAAATATCGGCCGATAACGGGCGAACAAAACAAGCGAGTTCTGTAAATGTCGTCTCTTCCTGTCGCCGAAATGCGCTCTTCCCGAATAATGGAAAAAAGATTTCCCTCGGGACTATCCCGCTGGAGGCTCGCGGGGCGGGGGGAGGGAGGAGCCGGAGGGGCGGTTACAGATCATAAAAATAAACACAAGATGGAAGCCGCCATGTGGGCGACACGTAATGGAATCAAACGGAGCATTATAGAAAAGTACAGATCCACAACACGGACACGAAATACAGGGAGACGAACCTTAATAGGCTTGTCACGAACGGGTGGATAATAAATTCATTCGGTCAAAATAAACAAGGAAAATCATGAAAAATATGACATCAATAAAAAAATACACCACCAATCAAATTGATGAGATTAACTCTCCAACTCGCAACTTCTTCGCTGTGTTATTTTTTATCGCTCCAACTCAAGAACGAAGTTCAGGGCATAAAGAAAATAAACGTCAAATAATCGAAAGGACTTTTTTACAGAAAGACAACGAAAAGAAGTAAAAATAATATTTTTATATCAAAGTAGCTGAATGTCGTGAAATCATTTTTTTAGAGCTAAAAGGTCATGGCGAGACCATTTAGTTTAAAAAGAAAATGACATCAAAACATTCAATAACGATAACGCCTTGACTGTAGCGAGAGAAATAAGTGTACGTTATTGTAACTAGTAGTGCCTATTAGTACATTTTCATTATCAATTTCTAGGATACGTATGCTGTAACTTATTCATTCTCGAATACAATTAAATTCACAAGTAAACTACATAGCAATAAAAAACATTCCTTCCACACATAAATACTAAAAAAACATGATTTGTCCCGAAGTATTTAGTTGAAATAATGTAAACTGAACACATATTAAGTATGAACATAGCTTTCAACCAGTGTTCACAGCCTGCGATTTTCCCCCCCAAATTTCACCCTGAAGATCAAAATGCCGAAAAAAAACAAACCAACAGTAACCTGTTATTATAAGATTATTCCGTGATAAAACTCAAGTGTCCACAATTGGGACGTATAAAACGGAAATTGTCTCAGTGTTGTCGCGTAGACGTACTTTACATTGTCTCTTGCGGTGGTTTTATTGCCTAAAGGGTCGGAGGGCTGCTTGTGACGTTACACGTTTTATTAAGGGATATTAAGATGATGAAAAGGGCACCTCGGAATAAGGCAGAGCCTTAAGTGGTAAAAAACAAAGTGTTTTCTTTAATTATTGTAACATGTCTTACCACAAAGTTAATGCCGAAACAATAAATAAAGGCAGAGCCTGTTATGTCATGTAAAATTAGTGTCTACTACCGCAACGGCGCGTTACAGCGGATAATAAATCCTCAAAATTTTCCATATTATTTTTTTCCTATAATTGGAGATAATCCAGATTTGTGAATAAGTATTTGGACACACTAAAATTTTTGTCTCAATATTTTATTTAAAAAAATAAACTACACTGAGGAAAATCGCAAGTGAAATATATTTTTTTCTCCCGTTATATCGTTTTTAAAATACTGCGGCACAGGGCCATTAGCTGATAATATTTTTATCAATTGATTCAGCAGTAACTTTGTGGTGATATGTATATATCTGTGATATGATATGTATCTGTTTTTAATTTCACTTTTTCTTGGTAAATACTACTATTTCTTATGCCGTATGAAAATAATGTACGGGTATTTGAAAATGCAGAATGCATCGAAACATGTGTCACAATATATTTTAAGGAATAATGGCATTTACCAAGAAAACCCTCAATTAAAAAGCTGATATGCTAGGATACCAGGAACATAGAAAATACCACATGTGTTCCTTTTTTCCAGATCAGCGTTACCAAAAATGATTGCAGCAAGAAAAGCAGTAGTAGGGTAGGTCGGCTGTCCAAACTTAAAACACAGTAAGGGACATTTTTTTGTAGTTCGTTTTTTTGCATTTTTGGACTTAGTAGAATCTACTTAGTCCAAAAATGCAAAAAAACGTACCACAAAAAATGTCCCTTACTGTGTTTAAAGTTTGTACAGCCGAGGTGTCATCATGTTTTTATTTTTAATACGGTCTACTTATTTCTTCATAATCGAAAGCGGTTTTATAAAGGCAACGTCATTACAACTCAAAGGCCAGAAGTATAGTTAAAGTATCTGCAAAAAACATTTCTAGAAATAAAGATATCTACACTACATTGTTAAATCGGTAGCTTCCGTATGGAATCCCTGACTTGATATTATTAAACTAGCGATATTCCAAATAGACATACATTCTACTGAAAAATAATTTAAAAACTGATTGTATTGGGTTTAACTTGAGATGTATAGTCAAAACGATATATGTATATCATAGATTGAATGTAGAGAGCAGTCTCATTATCATTCATAGTTCACTTTGTGTAATACTCGACTTCACGATTACAGGTTTTAATACCGAATCTGGTTGTAGTGAAGTTTTTAAGTGGTATTACACAAAGTGGACGATGAATGATAAAAAAGTGTTATATTACAAACCACAAAGTTAAAAATACACTTAAAAACTAAGTATGAAAGTAGAGAGCTTATTTAACTAGCATCAAAACTATATTATTAAAATTAAACACTTGAATTTACCAATTTAATGAGTTTTATTTATATTTACGACTAGTTTCGAAAACGACAGATGTTTTCATCTTCTGGTACAAATTGAAACTAATTAATTAATTAATTTGTACCAGAAGATGAAAACATCTGTCGTTTTCGGAACTAGTCGTAAATATAAATAAAACTCATTAAAGTGGTATATTCAAGTGTTTAATTTTAATAAAATAATCATGTCATTCCACAAAGTTAATGCCGAATCAATAAATAATATCAAAATTATATATATTAGTAAATAAAAACATCTCATACAGCTTTTATCGATTTTGAATACGTTTGCTTCAAGTTCTCTGTGTGGCTTTGTTAAAATTATTCAACAGGAAATATTTTCATAACTCTATTAAAAATCAACATTTCTCTGAATTTAATATGCCCCAGTAGTTCAATTCGAAAAGTAATTAAAACCTCCTTGGCCCAATTTCAGGATGTAGGAAACAAAATACAATTATTTATAATATGAGAAACAAACAGACACAGTTCCGAGGAAACTCGATAGCATTCAGTTATTAAAACAAGCAAGATTATTTCTAAGCGCTGAATTAAATGTTACGTTTACTCCGCTTAAGTTTTTGGTTAGTAACGTTCCCCGTTTATCTAAAAGCGTCACAAGGAACCAAATCAGCATAATAAAGTTACAAGTTACCCAAGAACACGATATTCATAGTGACGGGGGGTTGATTTTACCGGTTGGGTAGTTGGCTAATTTCACTCGTAATACCTATAAGCTATTTGACAATGAGAGAGAAATGATACGTTGGCTTCTGACGATGCAGGAACATTCGAGGACTACGAATTCGGGGGTCGATTGTAACTCGAGTACAGGGAAGCCTCGCGCAGCACTGACAGATTTATTAGCCGAATATCAAACAAAAGTTCAAGGGAGAGAAGGCGTAAGTCTTTGGGTAAGTACGAAGTAAGAAATCTCAAAAGGAGATTACTTCAAAGTGAGAAATTTACCACATCATTCAAGCTTTGGGTCGGCTGATTCGGGAAAATCTAAATGCATTTATTGAAAATAACATACGAACATTAAAACACGAAGAATGAGCAGAAGATTTTGAGAATTAAATGGTCGAAAGTGGTAGTTGAAGCAGTTATTTTTACTGTACGGGTGAAAAAAAGTTTTTAAACAAGATGATCACTCTTGAACTTCACGGACCAGTCCAGGGTAATATTAAATAAATATTAGAATGTAAGATCAATAATATTTATTTTCACCCCCGGGATCTCCAGCACGGAAGCTAAACATGCTAACCACTACACCACGGAGGCGGACAACTTAACCTTTTAATTTTAGATTTCATTTTATATTTGAACTTAGCCTACTTTAATAAAGGCACGATCACGGTCAAACTTTTCGGTAATCGTTCAACAATCCACGTCAAGTTAGAAGGAACGCCTGAGGCAAAATGTGGAGGTCCTCACAAAAACGTTACATTTCCATTATTTACGTAATCAGGAATTCTAGCTTGTAAAATTGTTACGTTTTGGTAATATTTAATGTTTTCATATTAGTTTCACACAGGATGGGTCACGTTTTATCGCAACTTTCATTAAGATTTCGATAGAACAGATTTGCGATAGAACAGAACGATACAGTAAACAGAACAGATTTGCATTTAAATGATTTTTTGTGCAATATTGGAAATGTAACTTTTTGGTAAGGACCTCCACAAATATCCTCAACAGCTCGTACAACGTGTCGCTACAAGCGCGGGCCGAGACACGGAAGGGTCCCAAAGAAGGTGGATAGCGTTGAGAGCGCAATTTTACGGCGTTTAAAGAATAAATAATCGTAAATAAACGCGTGTTTTCACGAGGCGAAGCCTTCGCCTTCTTCCCCACTGCGACGGTGCTCTACGAGGGTGATTAATCATCCCTCTTTATGCGAGTAATAAAATAATAAGAGACATATATAGCGCATATAAGGCGAGCGCTCGACTCGCCCCACATACGAGCTTTTCAGTGGAGGCTCGACTCTTTTATCGTAACCCCTTCAGACTCGCAGCTTTACAAAGTGGATAATTCGCTATTGTGATAGAAAACCGATATTAGATTCGCGTTAAGGCTAAATAAAACACATCCAAATTGTCTGCTAGCGTTATTATCGGAGTAACAATACAATAATCAAACATTCTGAACGAAGGCAATATCCTGAAAACACATTTCGTTTGCGAATGAGCATACGCATATCACTGTGTACATAAACATTACACAGTAAACTCCCCTACAACGTTGAGATAGGTACCGCATTATCGGAGGGAACTTTATATAGGGTTAATGTTTTAAATTATATTTTAACATTTTAACCAGCGGAAATGTCTGAAATAAGTCATTTAAAATTAAAATACAAGTTACAAACATTAATCCCATATAATTTTCCCTCCGATAACGCGGAACCTATCTTAACGTTGTAGGGGGGTTAACTGTATATCTCTTTGACCTATTACACCTAACGTTACACCAAAATACCCGTAATTCTGAATGCAACAATAAAGGTAGGTACTAAAAATAGAAAATTCGCGTTGAATACAAGCCAGTAAATTCTTAGAAGGATTAGTTTTCCAACAACTTTTAGCGAGGCTTCATTATAAATGGATGAGCGTATATGGAAACCGTGTTTTATTGGGTCATTAGGCCACATTAGCACACTTCTAGTCTTAGTCGCTAAAGGAAAATATATGATATAAGTGTATACAAGAAATGTCATAATAATAGTTCATCCGTTAGGTTAGGTTACTTTATAACTAAAACACGAATTAATCACGTAAGTTCATTACTTTTACAATTTTCTAAACAAAAATTGTACTTATTTTTTCAACAGAGGGATTCCTGCCAACGATCCTATGCTTTTTACGTGCCAAAAACCAAAGAAGCTTTTTTCTTAAATAATGAAATTAAAGCATAGAATGACCCATAGACATCTTAAAACCTAGCACTGAATGTGCGCTACTAGTTAAAGAATTATAATTCACGTGCACTTTATTATTTATTTATTATAATTATTTTACGAAAAGCCTCAGCAGGCTTTAGATTGTTCAGTCGTAATGCCGTCTGAAGACGGGGCATAAAACATGCGAAAATAAAAATTAACAAACTTTCCAGAATCATGTTAATTTCTCGGGAAAGAAAAATTGCGAAACTTTAATTAGTCGCCGAGGGTAGGAGGGCTCCTGAGGATGAGGAGAACCTAGCGGGACTACTCGACTGATGATTTATTATGACCGTTAAAGAAACGGGAAAAGAAAACTAAGCAGGAACACTCGAGTGAAGCTTTTTATTGCTTCAAATTAAGGCAGTTTATAAACCAACAAATGAAGGGAAATATGCACACTGAGATGGTGGGAGGAGTTCGGGAACATTAAGTTTCATTTCAGTGCCAAGGGGATGAGGGTGGGTATTAATCCGTGGATTAAATTAATTGGCTAACAGGGCATGGCCGACCTCTTGTAACTTCCTACTTCCTAGCCAGAGAGAGGATTTTCCCTACAGAAGATATTTAGGGTAAAACGAATGTAACTTTTGCAATATAACCCGAAAATATTATTGCAAGTGCGCTCTGAAAATGTATTTTCAGTGGAGAGGTTTCGTTTAATTTATTTCGCGAATCAGCGATTTCTTGGTTGGAACTTGTTTTCGTCCACTTGTGTTTTCTTTTATTTGTAAAATCAGTGTATTTTAAAGAACCCAAATCAAACCAGCTTATAAAAAATAAATATTTTTTAGTAATTTATATAGCTACAATTTCGTTGAGTACTCCGAATCAGCGATTTTTCCGTTAAAACTCGTAATCGTCCACTTGTATTTTCTTTTATTTGTATGTTGTTGTACCTAAATAAATCAGTATTTAAAAAAATGGGTAATTTATTTAGCGCCATTTTCGTTGAATATATACTTAGTATATAGTATATACCTTTCTTTCATGTGTAAACGATCAAGATAACGCTGCATTTATATGACGCAGTGCCCTATGCACCATTGGGGTGCGGATAAGGGTTTTATTATTATTTATTTATATAGTAGACCGTAGAGTAAAATTCTCGTCGAAGTGAAAAAAAAGACCTATCTCGCGGTAATATGGGATAGGATGACATTTTGGATGAGAAATGGTTAATGGTTAGGCGTGGTTATTACGGCGTAATGGGTTTCCAAATAATTAAATCACATTATGAACTCTGTTTGCCGATTTCGCTTCGTAATTCAGACTTCGGTCTGCGATTTAAAAAAAATATGTTTTCGTAGTATTTATCTTATATAAAATTGAAGATAGAACTGGCGTTTACTTCATAAAATTCCGTAATCTGATATGTATATGTTAATAAAAATGAGAATGTTCGTAAGATCTTAAATTTTTCAAGTTTGTCATCGATTGATTTGAATTTTTGGCACAACGTTGCATTTGAATAAGCGTGTTTTTTTCCTACTTAACCAGACTGAGGCACAACAATCCGTGGCCGTGTACAGATAGTTATTATTATAAATAGAAACATTATTTACGATCACCGAGCCCTTATGTAATAAACGATCAATATAAAATGCAGTGCCCTATTGGGTGCGGATAAGGTATAGAAGTATTAAACATAAATGTTATTCTTGTACGTATGCATATCTAGAACGTTACTTTAAACGTCTGATAATTAAAAATAGCTCGGAGCGGCGTGAGTGTAGGTATGTACATACATAAAGTTTATAACACTAATCGTTTTTATCCATACATTTTGTCAATGACATCGCAAGGCGAAACAGCTACTACTCAATAAAAAAAATCACGACGCAGTAGAGCGGGAATCTAACCCACTTGTTTCAGAGTTGCCTACCTCCGAAATCAAATGTATTCCTCGCACCAGTTCCGAGTGTCGCTAACCAAAATGAATATGGCAAATTTGCGAATAATGTGCAGCAGATAGTGTTCCATTACGACGCAGTAGCTTTGTGCTTCGCCATTGTCTGTGTGTGTGTTTTGTTTCGCTCCTGCAATTCTTCGTTTCGCGAACCGTGAAAATTCAGCCGGAGAGCTTTTGTGCAGAATTTTGATTTTTCTCCCAGCGCCGTTCGGTATTTTTCTTTGCTCTCCTCTCGGATCTACGTTTCAGTGTTTGCGCTTCATATTTGCTTTATCTGAGATTTTATCCGACTAATACTTGTATCAACCCGAGAATAATCCGTCTTTACCATTTTAAACTTTAATTTTTTAACATTTTGATATCTCAACATAGATGAAGAAGAATGTAAAAGTCTGGGTATTTAAAGGGCCTATGACCCTTCATAGGCTGGTTAAGTGATCACTTTACACACGTGCAACATTCACCATTCTACCCATGATTGACAACCACAATACTCGAGTACTCCTAGATGAATAGTGTAGTTGTCAATCATGGGTCTAATGAATGGTGAATACACCACATGTGTAAAGTGATCACTTAACTAGCCTTTGACAAGTCATAAGCCCAGTTAATACCCGGAATTCCATATTCTTTTTTGTCTTTATATATATTTTTTTTATAAAAAGATAAATATTTCTGTTTTTTTTCAATAAATCATTTTCCTTGTATGAACTTGATAAACAATGGAATATTCGATCATTTTCTTTACTTTAAGATTACCTTTAAAAAGGTACCCGCTAAATGGGAACTTTCCTCTATCACTTTGTTGTAGAGTGAACTCTGACTCAAGACACTAACCACGCGACTACAACCCGATGCATGTTGAGATGTGAAAATCCAGATTGATGAACAAATATTTATACACACTCCAAATGTTGTAAATTGAACTTCTTTCATCCGGGTTATTTTTGTAGGGCTTCCTACTGTTTTACGTTAAATGTGCTCTTTCCGTTATGTGTTTTCAATTTAAAATATTGTTATCATTCCATTTTACGCCTAAGTATTGGAAAATGATCTTTATTTTTGTCTCATCGCAACACGGCGCCGATAGTAGTAAATTCGGATAATGGATCCCGAACAATAATTGAATTTCGTTTTATCTTCAATTCTTCTTCCTTCCTTCCTGCTCCGTGCGTTCTTCCGTCGGCCAATTTAAATTGATTACCACATTTGTGTGTAAACGGCGGATAGAATGTCGATTTTATTGATTATTACGGAACAACATGCTCCTTGTACATCCATTTCATTTTCGTTCAACGGTGCGAAGGGAATAACAATTCGCTTTCTTAAATTACTTTAAACTATATTTGAAATGTAACTTTGTTTTAAAATCACTAGCTTAGCTTCGAAACCGGTAGACATTATAATTAAGTTATAATAAAATATTTAAAGTAATTTTAAAACCAAGTTACATTTAAATTATAAAATGGAAAATCACAAATTAAGTTCTTCAAATATAAATTTAATAAAATATACTTTAAATTACTTGAGGATATTTTTCGTTTCAAATAAAACTTTATAATACAATCAAGAATTTCTTTGGTGGTATGGACATGTGGAGCTGATGGATATCGAGAGACCAAGATAGTATGTATGGCGAATGCGAGCGGGAGAACAGAACGCGGACGGCCGAAAAAGACTTGATTAGGCACGATCAGATCAATCAGAATCTAAAACATGCTGATCTGAGTCTGTGTAATCGGAGGGCATGTATGACAAGATTGTACGGATGTGAAGGAAGCTAGGAGGGTATGTCAGGACAGAAGAGTGTGGAGTTCCATCATCTCTAACTACCCCTGCGGGGAAACGGCGTGATGGTGGTAGTTGGACATTATAAACTATAGGTCAATCTGGCAGATTTGATTGAGGAACACGCTATCGTAAAGCCAAATTTGCAAATGCGTCATAAAATTTAAGTTTTACAACATTTATAATCATAAAATTCAGCCAAATATATTTAAATTTACTTTTATTGGTAATTTTGAATAAACCATGGACTTTTATTCGTCAATTTCACAGTAAATATATAAAACTGTAACATTATCTAATATTAATAAAAAAATTAATGTTCGTTTGAAGAAACCCTTACCTTATTATAAGATATAAAACGATTGCTTCGAATATTGTCACAACGTTGCGTTCAAATGCGCACATTTTCTGTCAATAGTTAAAAATACATTAGTTTTAATTTGTACCAGTAGATGAAAACAATTGTCGTTTTCGAAACTAGTCGTAAATAAAAATAAAACTTAATTCAGTGGATTATTCAAGTGTATAATTTAATTAAAATAATCATGTCATTCCACAAAGTTAATGCCGAATCAATAAATAATATAAAAATACATTCATAATTATAGGTTTAAAAATATAATAATTGTAGAGCGCAAAATTTGTTTATTTTTTTTTGTATATGACGAGTATAGTAAAAGGTATACTACATAATAAAATTTAAGTATGTATTTCAAATATTTGAAAGTCAGGAGTTCTGACTCCGAGAATAATCGGCAGTATGCATGAGGAGATGCCTGAATATGGAAGAGGCGAAGATTGATATCAAAGAAAGATTGGTGAGACGTTAAATTCTCTCTGCCTACCCCTGCGGAAAATGGAGTGCTGGTTAGTTAGTAAGTTAAAATCAAATGGGATAATTTAAAATTTTCACATTCATCCCGAAATTTTCACGATTCTCTTATAAACCATCGATAGGTACGTACAGTTAGATAGGGAATATCATATATTCGTGAATAATTATTTGAATTCATGTGTATTTTTAGTTTATATTTCTTGTAGCACAATTGTGGAGGTCCTCACCAAAAACTCACATTTCCAATATTGCAGAAAAAATTATTGAAATGCAAATCAGTTCTGTTTTCTGTATTCTATCGAAAACTTAATTCAAGTTGCGACAAAACGTGACCAATCCTGTGTTAAAGCAATATGAAATCATTAAATCGCACCAAAACGTAACAATTTTACAAGCTAGTATTCCTGATTACTTAAAATAATTTATATTGTAAATGTAACGTTTTGGTGAGGACCTCCACAATTTACATTTATACCACAAAGAAATTTCGAAATAAAAACATTTCTAAAATAAAATTTTCGCAATGCGCAGAAATTTTCTTAAGCTCGTCCTCTGTAAAAACTACGAGAGAGCTCGACGTAATTTCGCCCCGTCTGCATCTCCCGCGCGGGTTGGACTTCCCTTACTTCCGCCCCGGGTAGCTAGCTACCTGCGCCGGGTATAAAGCGAAATCTCTTTACCTCCAAGTTAGGTAAATTGAACGCCGGGACGGAGAACGTTTTAAAAATAGTGTTTACGAGGTCGTCAAAGGAGATTACACCAGAAATGATCCTGTGCCCTCCGCCATCACGGGTTTGTGCTAAGTCCACGAGAAAATTCTTTACGGGTTTATTAAAAAATTAGCAAAATTAACTAACGATCCTGAACATTTTCTACTCTGTTTGGCAAGTCATTTTAGTAAGTAAGCAGTTTTTATAAAAATATTTGGATTTTTAAATTCATTTTACGTTGTATTTCGTTAACATTGATGTTAATTTTTCAAATAATAAACATAAACTCTTTTAACGTGAAAAGGGTTGAAAAATACAGCAAAGAAAGCAGATTTTTTAAATTCAGCTTTAGGCAAGATTCGAGAATATTTTTTTTCCCAGAAAAACTTAATTTTTATAATAAGCAAAAAATGCAACAAAGTTAAATGTTAACTGGGTTTAAAGAAAATTTAGTAAGTAAGCAGTTTCAGTTAAAATATTTAGATTTTTACATTAAATTTTACCTTGTATTCCTTTAAAATTTATTTCAATGATTTAATTAATAAATAAAACTCTTTCAAAGAGAAAAGGATTAAAAAATATAGCAAAGAAAGTGGATAATTTAATTTAAGTTTTAGGCAAGACTTGGGAATATTTATTTCCCAGAAAAACTTATTTTTTCAACACAAATTATATTTTTAGCAAAAAAATGTTACCCGGGTTTAACGAAAATCAAGTACCGGGCTATTGATTATCCTGCCTAAACGTATCCAAAACATTCGACACTCTCCCATGCCGCAAAGTTAATGGCCATGGTAGACATTTGAAAACGGAAACGACGCCGAAAAAGTATAATAAACGTATTCTTTGCGATGAATGTTTAAAAAAAAGGTTATATATCAAAATAAAACTTCCATCGAGGCGCGAATGGCTCTCTGAGTGTTGCCGCAAATAAAGGAGCCGACTATGGATGAAAATGCGGATATCAATAAGTACGTATGTAAATGTCCCACATTCACCGCGACAATGGAAGGGTCTTGGAGCTAGAATATCGGACACTTGAAGAGCGAATTTTTCCAAGCGATTACGGGCCAATCCATATTCCGGAGAGCGGAGAACTTCGAATTGTGAGAAGAAAAAGAAGAACGGAGGTCGGAAAAGGGACATAAAAAATGTAACGGATGGAAAAACTTTTGAAAAGTGATATGTAAAAAAAAATACAGTGGGTAAAAAGACTTAATGGCTGATATGGTAAACAAGGTATTTTTACTTATTTTTTTTACAAAAATGTTAATAATATTAGTATTTAACCTCTCACCGAGATTTTTATGTCTACCGGTTTCGAGACGTACCCATCTCTTCGTCAGAATAATCACTACCAAAATATATTTTTCACAAGGTATTTTTATTATTTCGCTATATGATTTTTATTATAGATACTAATAAAGTGTACACGAAAAATTACAATATTTTGAATAACTAACCATCATGCCGCTTCTCCGCAGGGGTTGGCAGAGGAAATAGAACGAAATACACCAATCGGTCCTTGCAAACAATCTATGCCTCTTCCGCATTCATACATCTCCTCACACATACTTATACATACCAGCCGATTATTTGAATTATTTGATTATGTCAAGTGTTCCACGATTTTGTAAACAATATTTTGAGTCCTTTTTAAATTTTGTACACATATCTAGTATGCATAAAAAGTAAAATTCTTAACTGTTAATATTTTATTTTATGATAAGTATAAGGTATTTAAATACATACAACATTATTTTGTATGATTTATTTGGCGTAGTTAAACTTAAGCTTAAATAAGCCTAAAACAGAATTTCGAAATGTAAAATGTTAAGCAGTTATTTTTTATTATATCCGCATTTGAAAAAGGATCCCCTTTCCATACCTTAGAAATAAAAATGGCCGAAAAGTTTAAGCTTGACCCTTCATAAATATTTAACGCCGGGAGATGAGTTTTTTTTACAACCCTTGTGCGATCATACTTCGAGCTAAACTGCCGGGCATTTCCCACATTTACGAATCTCTCTCTGAATGCCATCACATTAGCGAATCTCAAGATGACACCCCATCAGCCGGACTTCGGATATTCAGAGCAATCTCGCTGAAGCGAAAAGGGGCATCGATCCAAAGCATTTATGTATGGTACATTTACTTGTTGGCAACCAGGTTTAACCCCTTTGAAAAAATGCTGGTAGGATTATTGACATGGTGCAAGCTATTTTTGGCAACCAGCTGCACAAATGTCTAGTAATATTATTGAAATGGTACATACTATTGTTGGCAACCGGTAAAACCCTAAACAAATGTCTGGTAATATTATTGACATGGCACAAATTGTATTCTGAAAGCGGTCAGGTTAGGAGTCGAAATAATCGGAGGGTATGTATGAAGAGATGCATGAACGTGGAAGAGGCGAAGAATGTTTGCAAAGACAGAGTGGTGTGGCGTTCTATTCTCTCTGCCTAACCCTGTGGGGAGGCGACGTGATGGTTAGTTAGATAGATGGTACATATAATTGTCAGCAATCAGATTTAACCCTGAATAAATTTCTGGTATTACTATTGACTTGGTACATACATATAATTGTTGGCAAAAAGGTTTAACCCGAAATAAATGGTTGGTAATATTATTGACATGGTAAAAGTAATTGTTGGCAACCTGGTTTAACTCTACACAAATTACAAGCACATTGATTGGAGAAAAAATATATACAATATTAAATCGTAAACAAAATCTCGTAAATTTATTTTTGAACTACAAAGTTGTTTTACGAACGAATTTAATTTGTTGAATGTTTTCCGCAGAAACTTTGTGGCACATTTTATAAACTTTATAAAATTAAACAACTTTGTTTTCACCACTTTTTTATTAATACAATTTAACCTACGACAGGAAGTTTCGACAGTAACCTTGTCATCATCAGGGTTTATTTTAATTCTAAAACATTAAAATACTCTCACCAAAAACTTCCACACACTTCCAAAAATCCTA
The DNA here is from genome assembly GCF_059751285.1 of Brachycentrus maculatus. Lineage (NCBI taxonomy): Eukaryota > Metazoa > Arthropoda > Insecta > Trichoptera > Brachycentridae > Brachycentrus > Brachycentrus maculatus. Next base: position 2,280,262 of record NW_028280845.1, on the reverse strand, counting down.
AATGTTATTTTTATTATTCATTTATCGGTAGGTTAAATTGTATTAATAAAAAAGTGGTGAAAACAAAGTTATTTAATTTTATAAAGAATTTGATTTATTCAGAACAATGATACTTGGTAAACAGACCTTTCGGTAACTCTGTGCACAATGAGAGATAACATCCAAAAAACCTGGTCCTGGTAAAAACAACGACCTTATAAAATATTTTCAGTTTATACTTGTGTAAAGGAAAATAAAAATACCAGAATCAATCCGAGGGTTGGATAATGCGGGGTGTTATGTTTTTATTGTGCGGTGATATAGAACGGTGTAGAGTTACGGGAAGGCGAAGTATAGAGCTGGGGTCAAACGGGATCTATGCCCGTAATCGGTCCAAAGGTGAGCCTATATCGTTTCGCAAAATGCCAGAAGGGTCAAATAGAAGTGAATACTAAGTTAACAAGTACAGATAACACCTTGCAAAATAATCCGTTGACATACGACGGCAAACGGTGCAAATGCTATATGTGAGTAATAAAAACAATGAACGGTTAAGATACGAAAGAAAAAAGAAGAAAGAGGAAGAAAGATAACTAATTATTGAATGTAAGAAGAATAAAAAGAGTCTGAAAGAAATTAAAAATAAATGTTTTGTGTACTGTAAGGAAATGTAATTATATATATGTAGATGTAGTAAATCAAGTGTATAAAATAGTTTATATTATGTAATTAAGCTAACATAAGAAATAATAAATAATAAAAAAATATTTAAAAAAATAATAAAAAATAAAATAAATTAAATTTATCTAAAGAGTATAAGAAATAATTTCGACATGTGGCATTTGAATAGCAACTTTTTCGCATGGCGAAATTTCAGTTCGTACCACAGAGCCCTAAAAAAATGCCCAATGATGTCATTTATATTTACATTCTACTATATATATATTCTATTCTATTATATATTATAGTATCTGTTAAATATTTATTAAAGTTTTACAAAGTAAATACAATTATTTATTAAAATCTATTGTAATATGTTTATTGTCCGTATTCCCACTAGTAAAAAAATAAGTTACATCTCCTCATCTCAAAAATCTACCCTAGTAAAAGTTAGACTTAAAAAATATACCCTATAATGTTGGTTGAAACTAAATATAACACAGTTTTATGCAACAACAAAAAATGTATTGTAATACATACAATTCATGTTTGATAGTAGACTAATTGCAAAGGTTGAGAATTCTGCACTCGTCTGAACAGGGTGATCCGCGTATTACAAGCTTTCCGCAGAGATAGAAATATCAGCCGAAGGGAGATGTTACATCATATACACAATTGTGCGAACATGATCGTGTAACTAAGACACGCGATTATGCCGTTTCCAATTAAATTTATCAAGGATTACAATGCGGGGTTAATTCCATCACGTACCGCCGAGGAGCAGCATTAGGTCCCTGATTACGTACACAGTCTGGAGTAGTTCCTATTAATTTAGTGGGATATCTCACGAAATTCCAAGGACGGAAATATGTCTAAAGGATTAAGAGGCGTATTGATCTCCCTGTACTGTAATTGTGGAGACAAACTACGGAAGACTAAAACTCTAGCTCCGTGGCCCGATTACTGCCTGTTAAGTCCTAGATTAAATTCAAATAGGCATTGAAATTAATCACTCTTCACAATTGGTAGGTGAGCCCTAAACTTGGTAGGTAAACGATCTTAATCAATACAATCGTTTGATCATAACTCTCAGGAATAATCTGACTGTCTTGGACGTAAATTTTAAAGTTAATTAACCTTCAATTGGCCACACGAGGTCGGAGAGACATCTTTACGGGTCAATTAGACAATGCGCGACACAACGAAACTTAAAGGAATAAGAAATGCTTTGAAAATTACAAGAATTTCGATCCTCACTTTGAATTTAGCTACTTTTTATTAGAATAAACAAACCTTAATTTTTCACGGATTCCTTCAATTAACTGTCAAGTTCAAGTCCTTAGTTGCACATAAGCCAGATTAAATATTGAGAGAAAAGAGCGTCCAAATAATAATAACTATTGGTTAATACAGCACAATTTATGATTTATTGTGATAACTGTGTTGGAAAAAACAGTCACACATATTAAAGTCCAAACATTGTTCGTAGCAATCAATAAAATTCGGCTTTCAACAAATTTTGTACTCAAATATGTGTTCATCTGTTATTTTTTCGACATAATTTGACAATGTCCTTGCAAAAAAAACCGTAACGAGAAATCAGTAGAATCATAAATCGAGCTTTGATTTATATTGAAAATAATAAAATACGGCGTATTATAAAATAAATGCCTATACAATAAAAAAATACATATGTATCGGCTAAAATAAACAAAGGAGAACGATGAATCAAATCGTTTCATTCAAAATGTTGACTGGAGATAACAAATTTCGAAAAGAAAAATGTGGGTGTATAGATAATATCGAGATGAAATATTGTGACAATATAAAAAACAAACGAAAAATCCCCTTAAAGTATACAGTATCGAACAGATTAATTGAAACAAAACTTTTTTGTTGTATTTTCGTAAAAAGCTCTGTAATGTTTTTTTTATTAGTTATATCACAAATTAATATTTAATATGATCTCATTTGGCCCAATCAAAGATTTTACTCTTCTTGGCATATATTCTATAAGGTTTTGGCACGTGGATACCATTTTTTCGTCTCGAAACCATACCTGAACTATGGACAAAATGAGCTTTTCCACCGTAGTGCAATCAATTTTGGAGAGCCGATTCTTACAGATTGCCGATAGATTTTCAATTAGGTTTATGTTTGACAAAATTCTTGACCAATCCAACACAGTTCATTGTTTTTGTGTAAAGAATTCAATATTTTTTTTGGATTTGTGGCAGGGGATTAAATCCTGCTGAAATATTCCATTACCAATTGACCTTCGTTTTTGTATCGCTAGAAGTATCTTTTCCAGTAGAATTGGGTGATACTTCTCCCTATTCATCATCTTAGTCACTGAAAGAAGCAGCCCTGGTCCATAATACTAGGAACACCCCTAAAACATTTTTTAGAGGATGTTGAAAATACGAAGAAAAAAAGTTTTGTTTCAATTAATATGTTTGATACTGTATCTAATTGGCGCTGGTGTGAACATAATTCACATTCATTAGTTTGCTGTGCAGGAAATGAACGAATGGCGACGGGAATAATGCGATTTTACCAGGGAGACAGGAAAAGGGAACGCTCGCCGGGGTGAAATGGCTCGGTACACTGGCCCATTAGGATAATTTAATAGCGAGCAGTATTGATTTTTCAATGTTAAGTGCATGTCGCCCCGTCTGGCTGCCCAGAGTGGCTCTCACAATGTGCAAGGCGCATTAAGCACTCTATTATGGTCATTTTCCATAACAAGAGCGATACGGAACTAGCGCACGGTGCTCAGTCCTTTGGAATGACGTAATCGAGAAAATTGCAAGAACTGACTAAGCAGAAATTAATTATCATCTTGATAATGCTGATTGGTCGGTCCTAGATTCTCGATATATCATAAAAATAAGTTAATTTTTTTAAACCACCTAATACTGTTCGCGGACCGCGCATGAATCGTATAGCGCCAACCCGAGCACTGCTCGCGTATTTCGCTTGTTTGGGTTACTAAGATTAACAACCAAACTGACCCGCCAGTTGCCATTTGAGGTTTTTTTGGAATTTATTTTCGATAAATAACCAACCTTTCCATTTTTTTAATTGATTTTTTTAGTATTACAGTTAGACTTTTTTAATATTATTAATTTAAGGATAAGTTTTTTTTTGTATTTTTTATTGCTTCTATTTTTACATTATCATTACATCCGGATAAATTTCAAATTACGTAAACTCTTTACATAAAAATTAAAATAACCTGATATTAGAATGCTTTAAAAAACAACCCGAGCATTATGTGGTTGAAATTTTATTAGGCAAATATTATCACCATTTCTTAAAATTTGACACGTGTGACAACAACAACGTAGAAATCCTAGAAATAATTCATATGAAGAGCTATAAACTTCAACATTTCGGAACAAAAGAAATTCATAAAAAAAGTAATAAAAATAAACCCATAGGTATGACAATAATGGAAGCCTCCGCTATTGTTCATGTTTCCCTGATAAAAAAAGGAAAGAAACAGCTTCTACCCACTCATTTATTTCTCTCATTCACGTCTGAAGGGCAGAACTCTAAAATTTGGATAATGCTTGACAATGATCACAATAAATTTTAAGAAAAAAAGTAGTAAACACCAAGTAAAATTTTAATTACAAATGGACAGAATTCAGTCCAGAGTGGTCCAGCGTGAACGGGGTCTACCACACCCACAACCCGACTCACAGGGCATTAACGTAAGGCATCGAAATATCTACCAATGTAGGATGTTTTTTTCCAATCCGGTCCGTCGACTTATCGGCGACCCCTCGCTCCCGGAGGGGGAGGAGTGGGGGGCCGCTAACAAGTTGCCGGCCGGGCGGGATTATCGGAAGACGGATCTCCGGTCGCCGTATCGGATCGTCTCGTGAGTAACACGCCGGATTCAATCAGGACCGAGACGCGCGGCCATCTTGGAGATTACTCGCGGACACAAACTTAATTGACAAACATTGAAAGAAAGAAAGGTGGAATGACCAGGGCATGAATATATCGTGGGTATACTGGCAAAAAACGTTAACTCGAAAATGTGCACTTTTGACATAATGATGCAAATTATAAAGTTTTTAAGTCAGGAGTCTGAATAACTGGCGGAATAATGAGATGTATGAATATGAAAGAGGCGAAGAGTGTTCGCAAAGAAAACTGAACTTATAATATCTGCCTTCTTCGCCATATTTAAGAACAATTTTTACTTTGAAAGAGGGTTACTTAGGAAGTTTTAAAATATAAAATAATCATTAGGCAGTGTGAAAAGTGGGAGACAAAACAAAATGATTAAGTTTCACCAAAAACGCTGGTCGGCAGAGCCATTATTACAAAATGCGTACACGTGCCGCGCTGGAATCGACTTGGCAAGTTTGGTGAATTATTCGCAAACTTGTTTCGACAATAATAGGCACCCGGGCTTATACAATACCGACGACGAAAGCCGACAACATTGTTTCGTTATTGAATCAATGTCACTCGGAGACATGGGTGGCTATTCTCGATGCCTTCCGATAATGTTGAAATAATGTATTTAAAAATATATATAATAAAAATGACTAAAGGGTCCCCATTGTCCACGTTTCTACCAATTAAAAATAATATATTAAAATAGAAGAAGCAAGTCCTACCACCCCTGTTCATTAGTTTAAAATTAAGACTTATACTCAGATACGGTGTTTAAAAAATTTGTAGCGACAGTAACTAAGTTGCTAACTAACTATCACGCCGCTTCCCCGCAGGGGTAGGCAGAGAGAATAGAACGCCACACCACTCTGTCTTTGCAAACATTCTTCGTCTCTTCCACGTTCATGCATCTCCTCATACATACCCGCCGATTATTACGACTTCCAACCAGACCGCTTTTAAGTATTTGGCATTTGGTGCCAAGTTTTTCTCGGTCTTCCTCTGCTCCTTTTTCCAACCACATTTGTTTATTTGCTGAAATAAGTTATAGCAAATAAACTATGTTGCGTAATGTCGAATTTAAGATATAATATTGCATCTTGTGTAAAGCGAATGTCTACACACTCGAGACGGTAAAATGATGTTAACGCTCATACGACGTGTATTATGAGCTCAGGTGTGAGGATGTATGTACGTTACTGAAGGGTGCAATTTCCGACATGTATATCGAATTTGCAGTCTATACTTCCGCTTGATATCGCAATCCGAGCGCCGAGATTCACCGGGCGGTATTATTCCGAAGCGGGGGATTAAATTTTTTTTCCATTATTTTATTTTTGCTTTTCCCAAAATAATACAAGTACAAAAATATTATATTATAAAAGAAAACATTTGTTTTTTTACTACTTGAGTAATATTTATTTTATTTTAACGACTAGTCTCGGAAGCTACAGATGCTTCTTCCATCTTCGGATTTAAATATAAACTAAAGCATACATATATTTGTATTTCGACCTTTAAGTATATAAGTAGATATAAGTAAAAGTATCAGTAGCTTCCGAAAATAGTCGTTAAAATAAAATAAATATAACCCAAATGGTAAAAAACCAGTGTTTTTTTTTTTCAATTTAATAATGTCTAACCACAAAGTGAAAGCCGACACAATAAATAAAATATTAATACAAAAAAAACTATAAAGGCATGGACTGTGTGTGGGTATACATTTTATTTTAGGTTATAAAGCGTACTGGAAATACAACAGATATCAAAACTTTTAATATATTTAAAGAGCTAATATAAACTACAAATATTTGATTGTAACAGAAAACGAAAAATCCAAAAATGAAAATGAAAAAAAATTAACAATAAGTATGTACTATATTCGCCTCCGTAGTGTAATGGTCAGCACGCTCGGCTACCGTTCTGGAGGTCCCGGGTTCGATTCCCAAGGGGGTAAAATAAATATTAGTGATTTTTTCACTGTCATATTTATTCAATATTACCCTGGACTGGTTCCTTGAAGCGGAGGGCTGATCACCTTTCCTTCATGTGTAAACGATCAAGATAACACTGCGTTTATATGACGCAGTGCCCTATGCACCATTGGGGTGCGGATAAGGGTTTTCTTATTTATTTTTTACTATGTACTATAAAAGTTGAGTTTAAAAGCTACTAAGATCAGTTATTTTAATAAATAACGTCAGTACATTTTTAGATCTAAACAGCAAATTTAGATAATATGTGTCTGACATGTAGTCTTTGTGGAATGAATTAAACAGTTTAGGAACTATTAAAAATTAGTGTCTGCGCGAGTCTGGCTTAGCAAAAAGGGAATTCTAGTAAACTATTCATTCTTTGGCAAGATCTATTAATATGTTAAAATGAATTTAAGATCTATTCTTGCGCAAGAGTTTTCCTCGCGCTTCGTTAGCCGGGCCCCAGGTGATAAGATGAAAAGTGGAAGCTTATAAATCACCCACACTTGGCGAGGGAAAAAAGATTTCCACACGAAGGGCGGCACCTACCACATATAAAATTGTTCACGCAACTAATAAAAGGCCTGTATTACTAAAAATACAATATAATTCTTACTGATCTGGCGTGTGATACAGAAGGAACAAGGCCGAAATTCAATTACAAAAATAAAATATTTATGTTCATTAAATGCTCGGGAATCATAAATCAAGCTAATTTTGAGATAAAAATTATTTGGCGAAAATGTATTTTCATCTTTATCGTTGTTATAAATAATAACTGAATAGACTGTCTGTAAAACATAGTAAGTTCCATACTTTAATTTTTTTTCCAGAACTAAAATTCCCAAAGTCTCATCATTATTTACAAAGTAATCAAAGCTAATTATTACATACATTTTTATATTTAATTTAATTTAGTAAATACGAAATATAAATTCAAAATGAATAATTTACCCCGAAGTGACTGCCGAATCAATTATTGAAAAATTTATATCTATATAAATAAAAAAAATACTTAATTAATATTTTGTATTTAAAAAGCATTATTGTGTTTTTTGTATGATAATGTAACACTCTCCTTCAAATTCATCTTTCACTTTCTGCAATGCCGCGTGCTGTTGACCTGATGAGGTAATGGTTATTCCGAAACCGGCAGTCGTGGAATAGAGTTTTAAGTGGTATAACACAAAGTAAATGAATGATAAGGAGAGTGTTATACTTAATTTAATTCAGGCACTCAAATGTACCAGTGGTATCAAACTTATGAAATAAAATATACTGTAATATACATATTTCTTTATTCTGTTTTTTTTAGATATAATATACTCGTACATGATTTTTTGTGTATTAAAAGCATTGACAACTATGTGGCATGGTAATAAAACACTCTCCTTATCATCCGTTGTTTACTTTGTGTAATACCACTTTTATAATCACTTCAGATCGTTAAAATAAAATTATTACGATTTACCTGACGATGGAATGATTTTCCGAAACCGGTAGTCACGAATAAGTGTTTGTAAAAGTGGTATTACACAAAGTGAACAATCGATGATAAGGAGAGTATTTCATATAACAAAACGGAGGTCCGCCTCCGTAGTGTAATGGTCAGCACGCTCGGCTACCGTTCTGGAGGTCCCGGGTTCTATTCCCAAGGGGGGTGAAATAAATATAAGTAATTTTTATCCTTAATATTTATTCAATATTACCCTGGACTGGTACCTGAAGCGGAGGGCTGATCATATTTCCTTCGTGTGTTAGCAATCAAGATGACACTGCGTTTATATAATGCAGTGCCCTATGCACCATTGGGGTGCGGAGAAGGGTTTGTTGTTGTTTTTTTTATATAACAACTCGCCTAAGACATTTTTCGATTAGTAGCAAAACAGAACTTATGTTATAAGAGTTTTTCAAAATTTATCACATCGCGAAAGCTTTCAATCCTGCCGTACTAGCGAAGTCAGAATCTCGCTCGGAGGGCGCCGTGCATTACGGTGCGCGGGTTTATCTGGAAGGGTATTAACTACCCACTTCATCTTCATCCCCCGAGAGACGTGCAATCTCGGCTCGAGTGAGGAGCCGAGCGGATCCGCAGCGCCGCGCGAAGCAATATCCTCGGGGGATCACCTGAGATCGGACAGGCATTGCCACAAACGGTTCAACGATCTTCAGATTTAAAAATATCATTAAAAATCGTTTTACTTGGTAAATACCACAATTTATTAAAATCTATTGTGACACGTGATTTTATGCATTCCGCATCATTTTTAAACACCGCGATTCGTATATTTAAAAAAAAAATATTATTTGATATAAATATTTTTTGAATTACTCTTTTTGATAACCGTCTATTTACAAAAGGTGTCTTTTATGAGATTGTAGGCGGGTAGCTACACTGCCAAGTTGGCAACACTGAAAAATACGAATTCGCCACGGAGATTCCCGAACGAATTCAACAAAAGCGGCCAACCGAAGAGAAGAGGCCGAGATTCGCCTTTATCGTTTGGTTCTAAAGGACGTGTAATTAGCTTCACATTTTAATTCAAAATTTCATTAATTAATTAGATTAAATATTAAAAGTTAATATCAATAGTAATTGAAGTGTAAGAGCTTATATAAATAAACGATCTGTAAGTAAGAATTCTTTAAATATCCTTTTCTGGCTTCACGTTTTAATAACACACACACAAGAGGTGACCAAATTGGTTGACCCCGACGTTCCCGGTTGACTAAAAGATCATTACAATTATTTTGATTAAAAACAATATTCACAATAATAGTTCTTTCTTAAAGTTCTACTGAAAACTCAATATAAATAAAATCTAAAAATTCTTTTCTTATGATTTTTTCATAGCCCTTATCTGCATCCAATGCTTTTATTAAGAAATTCGTCCTTTTCAAATATTTTCTGAATTGATTCGGAAGCCACTTTGTGGTAATACCTATCTTACAATAAATCAATTTCATTAATTGATTCGGCAGTCACTATGTGTTAAAATTTAATTCCCATTTTTAATTCGAGTTTTACTTGGTTAATACCAAGTAAAACTTAAAATAAAAATATTATAACAAATTAAAATTATTATTTGAAATTTTTAATTAAAAAATTACTTGTTTAATATGTACCACTATCAATGTTTTTTTGCATCATTATCAAACAACGTATGTAAAGCTAATGTTAAACTTTAGAATTGTCCTCTTGGGACGTTGAAGGATGAAGACGGGGTAGTAGCTGTTTCTTTTTTTTATCAATGGGGAAACTAGACATTGGAAGGGGGGACAGGTTTTAGTCGTTGTCATATTGTTAATTTTAGATTTATTACTATCGATATTTTTCGTTTAAAAAATATTAGTTTTCTACAGAAAAACCGTTAATATCAATGCTAAAGATGTAAGTAAGTACGTTGAATAATTTCAGTGACAGGATGAGAACTGGTGTTTTTTTTATATACATATTCATAAAATGTAATAGATAGTGCAATTCATGAATATTGTGCGTAAAAACATTTCAGTGGCATATTTTCTACGGATATATCATACTGAATACAATTTTGTATATCTTACGTCACAACACGGAAAAAATATCGAAAAAGTTACTTACCCTAATATCCAGTCGCTCGGGAAACTAAATACTTTCGATTACAATCAAACGTGATGGTCGTAAAAAATGTATCGACTTTATGCTCAATGCCCAAAATGAAAAACTTGGTAAACAAACTTTACCCGCTTTCAATTTACACATACAGGGTGGCGCAAAATTGATCACCCTATCGATAATTTTTGCAAATGGCGTTGTACGTCAATTGACATTTGTGAACAAAACAGCTGCAGTATATTAACAAATTTAGGATGGCGCAAAATTAATCATCCAATTACGTTTTCGAATAACTTTTTTACTTAATAAAAAAAAATATGTCGAATGATGGAAACTTGTTTATTTATACAAGTTTTATATTGACTCTTACAATTTTTTTACTGCTAAATGGAAAAGATGATATCCGTCAAGTGGCTGCCGCCAGTGTTGATACTCGTTTGAGCCTGTTTTGTCAATTAGTTTATTTACTGCAGCTGTCTTTTTCACAAATATTAAATATGATTGACAAACAACGCTATTTGCAAAAAAACAAAAAATAAAACATCTTCCAATAAGGTCATTAATTTTACGGCAGCCTGTAAAATAAAAGAACCGTAAGGGCGTTTGCGCACTACATGGAATCTTACCGTCCGGTAGTCCAGTTTTGAAAAATAAAAGCAACTACGACAGTTTAGCGTGATCGAATTTACGCGCACAGTGATCACGCACCGATAAAGAGCACCGATCCGAAGAAAGATGGAAAAAAGCGCAAGCCAATCGTCGTTTTATCACGCTAACTGAAGTGCCGGACGGTAAAATTCCGTGTTGTGCACAAGTTGCCTAAGTACACAAAGAGCGTTTGTCCGCTACTCGGAATTACACGGAATTTTACCGTCCGGCACGTCAGTTAGCGTTTTCAAACGACGATTGGCGTGGTTTGGCTTGTGCTTATGTCCATCTTTCTTCGGATCGGAGCTCTTGATCGGTGCGTGAACACGTTGCGCGTAAATTCGATCACGCTAAACTGTCGTAGTCGCTTTCATTTTTCAAAACCGGACTGCCGGACGGTAAAATACTGTATAGTGCACAAGCTGCCTAAGTACACAAAGAGTGGGCGAACACGTCAATATTTATTTTTTATTTATTTATTTAAACTTCATGTACAGAAAATAAAAAGTACATTGGCGGGCTTATTGCTAAAAAGCAATATCTTCCAACCGACCAAAGACGGACTAGTGATATTGATCAAAACGTTTGATACCATATATAGCCGTTTGCAATCAGTGGGCAGATAGTACTTGAACATTTAAAAAAAAACATAAATTACATTTAAAAAGAAACATAAATTAACATAAGACGATAATAAGGAGGGCAAAGGAAGAAGGGAGATTAGGGAAGGAGGTAGAGGGAGGAGGTTTGATGGACAGTTAGGATTCTAATGACAGATAGTAATGTCTCAGACGTTTTTAAAAGTTAATACATATTATTGTCTGATGTAATAGATTTTATCAAAAAAACTAAAAAACAATTAATTAACAATTAGACAAAAAAGTATTCTAGGATTCTAATGATAAATAGGTAGAATTCGGTAGCAAGTTTAAGAAAGAGAGGAGGGGTCAGGGGAGGAAGAGATGGACAGTTAGGGTTCTAAGGTAAGATAATGATGTTTCAGGCGTTTTTTGAAGGTTAAGATAGAAGGTGCATTTTTTACAAGTAGAGGTAGTTCATTCCAGAGTAGTTCATTCCAATATGTGTATAAGTATGTGCTGAAAGGATTATTATTCGGATGAGAATGTATCCGGATTTCAGGAACGATCGACAACAATGGGCCAATCCGGTGAAAAGCCCTGGTGAATAAATCACAAACAATCAGAAACTAGTAAAACGATTTAAGCTGCACCGCTACTGAAAACTGAATTCGTAACAACTTTCCATGCGAGGGATGACGAAGGAGGAATACTAAAAATTCCGCCATGTGGGACCAACATGCGAGTTTGAAATTTACAACATCGACAAGTTTCAATACCTTTTACGGAAATAAAACAAAGAAGCGACATTTTAGAAGAGAATTATAAAGCATTTGTTTCATGAAAATGTTTCCGGAAATAAAATGATTTACTTACAACATTTTGAGTGTGTACAAATACTTGTTAACAAATCTGGATTATCTCCAATTATGAGCTATTTTTTTATATTAATTATATTTTCGTGGTATTTTTTTAGATCAATACTAACAAATTGCGTGTTTCGCTCACTTTTAACGTTTTGGCATCTCAAGATAGATGAAGGATGTCTGGACATTTACGGGGCTTACGACATAGGCAGGTTTTAATGATCACTTTACAGATGTGTGACATTCACCAATTATACCCATAATTGACAACCACACTACTCAAATTCTCGGAACTTCTACATATATTTTTTTTTAAATCAAACATAGTGCTTGAATCTCTAGAATTTCACTAGAGACATCAATGGTGAGAAGTGATAACTTAAACCAGCCTATGACCAGCCTATTCTTCCTCATCTATGATGAGATGTCAAAAAATGATATAAAATGCTTTACAATACTTAATACACGTTAAATAAGTTAAGTTTTTTAAAAAGGGGAAATTAAAAGAAATATTAATTTTATTATTTTATACAAATACGAAATTCCTGTATTACACAGCGTACCTATTTTTTTCAATATCACGAATTAGTAAAAATAGTTTTCGACCAATAGGAGGCACCCTAAAAATATAATATCTGCCTTAAGCAAATATCCAGAAATATAACAACAACAAAAAACAGCCTTCCCGAATAATCACATTATTATCCCAATATGATTTCGATAACAATAAGGGTGTACTACATTTGAATGGATCCAGAATTAGATAATATTATTAACCATGTGTGGAGACGGAGGGTGGATCTCTAAAGGTCGCGGGTGGGGTTAGGGTGGCAACCGTATCCCACGTGATTTGGTTGCGAATAGTGGGATGGTAATAACGCGATCGGTTTGCGAATCCAATGCCAAAATGTCAACCGTACATTACACGAGAGTAACTCGTAGGAGCGCTTCAGTATTCATAGTCAAAGTCTAATTTGGGGGTGATGAAGACCGTTTTTGCGAGCTTTGATTTGTGTTTATATTAAGCGGCGGTATAGACATTCTGAGAATCTAATGTGAATAAGGGGAGGGGTGGAATTTCGACGAATTGCATCAGAGCAGACGCAAAATACAGGACAAGAGTTAGCAAAAAAATCACGAGGTGAGAGTATGCCGGGTATTTTAAACAAAAGGCGTTTTGAGTAATAACTGAGGGATGATAAAGGTAAGTCGTGCTTTAAAGAGCACACACGAACTCCGAGAGGATCGTAAACTTTACGTTGTGAAAGCTTAACGTAAATAGTTTGATGAGACCTACAATACCCGAAATGACTAAGTAGGGTAAATATTCAGTTACCGGCCCTCTAGTTACTGGCAACTTTTTTGCGGCTTTACTAAGAATTCTGTCTTCTCAATTTATTTATCAAATATAAATCATCCTCTGTTTTCATAAACATTCATTTTTCAAGTGCTAACTAGTTTTGGAAGCAAAGCTTTCATCTTCAGATCTAAATATAAACTAAAACATAATAAATAATTGTTCTATAAGTAAGGAGAGGGGTAGGTTAGGGGGAGGGAGGTTAGTCAAGGGGGCGGAGTTTGAAAATAAAGGAAAAATGGAAAGCAAAGGTGAAGAATTTTTAAATAATATATTTTTTATTAAATTATTATAAAACTATTACGAAATTATTCAATTATTACGAAACTAGTTGTATTAAATAAACTGAAGTGATAAAAAACAAGTGTTTTCTTTAATAATTTCAACATGTCTTACCACAAAGTAAATTCCGAAACAATAAATATAAGGCTTCAAAAAAAATTTAATTAAATTAAATCATTTAAAAAAAAAAATATTACGTTAAAATTAGAAGAAAGCAATGATGGATACAAACAAGGAATTATATAAAAAATGTACATTATATTCGGGTACATTATATTATTAAAGGAAAAATAATTGAGATGGTATGGACTAAGGAGACGCAGAGAACCAAATCATATTGTAAACCAGGAAATCGCCATGGATCTTCCTCGAAAGACAGTAGAGGAAGACCTAAAGAGTCATCGATGCTGCAGAAAGAAAATGTGATTCGAAGGCATGGCCTAGGTGGCGTTGTTCATGACAGAAGGACCTACAACCTGAGGACGAGGAGACCTGACCCCAACAGTCTACAAAGACAGTAATCTGGGATAGAGCTAGGAAGAAGAAGTACAGTATAGTGAGGTGGAAAGAAACTGAGATTTTAAGTACCTACTTTATAAGAATAAAACAAACTAAGCGAGTTTCCTTAAGTGTCCAGTAAATAAACTGCTTACCCTCCGTAAAAGTAGGATAAATATAGGACTTTTAAATCTGGGGGGGGGGTGGGGATTGCGAGCTCATTAGGTAGGGATGGGGAGAGCCACGTAGATACGGCACGTGGATTGGAAATACCCCCCGCCACGCCACGGGGATAATGCCTGCGTAAATCCGTCTACGCGAGCACAAGAAAACCTTAAATGCCAACGCACAACAAAAAGAAAATGCCGGTACCAAAAAGAGGGCTATTCCTGAACCATAACGCGGTACTAAGCACACAAGGGATATATAAATTATTGACAGCAAAAGTATATTTAAAACCACTAAATACTATTTTTACTATAAGGTTTTACTTTTGTATACTTTTTTTACAAAAATGTTAGTAATATTAGTATACTCACCGTAATTAAAATAAAGTAAAAATGGCTAGACATAAAGTTACAGCCTTCAATATTAATAATACTATAAGGTGGTTAAGACTACGATTTTTAAGTACAAATAATAATAAAAATATACAACACTATGCCGCAAGATAAACGTTTTATTTACCATAGGGATATTTAATTAAATGCTGTCAATTATTATGAAAAAAGGAAGATATTTTCATATGAAAAAAGGAAGAAGAAAAATCATTCATTATTTTTTCGCCTGCAATGTCAAACTTCTTGTTTTTATATTTAAAAAAAACTATAATTCTCAGTTTGAGATAACAATTATATAACTATCTATTTTTGAAAAGAAAAATACTTGGTATATACCACTATTTCTTAAAATCTGTTGTGACACGTGTTTCGATGCATTGCGCATCAGTTTGATGCGGAATACATCAAAACACGAGTTAATGTATCGAAATACGTGTTAAAACAGATTTTAGGAGATAGTGGTAGTCACCGAGTAAAACTTATATAAAAAATAAATAAAACCAGCCTATAACAGGCCGTAACCCTTATAAAATACTCAGACTTCTATTTATGTACTTGTTCATCTGCGTTGAGATATAAATATAAATTTTAATTTGTTTTTACTACAGTCCACGTTTTTATTCAGTACCCAAGTTCAGGAATCGAGACCTAGTATACACTTCGTCCGCAAGACGCAAGTCTATCGTATTTCGGAAACAATGGAAGGGAGAACGTGTTAAACTTTAAGGGACGTGCGAGATACGTTTGATTAACACAACGTACGTGGGACGCACAAAAAGCGGCAAATGGGAAACTCCAAGTCCGTGACCCAAATTACCACGAAAAACAATTAACGCGCGAAGCAAAAACGGGCAGCGTAATAATACAAAACAATTGAACACGAGTAAATGGGTTATTCCATGGTCACTGACATCACTTCTTACTCCGGATTGTTCATCTGTCATATCTATTCATCATTGTGAAACAAACGTATTATATCGCTCACTCCTTTGAAGAACGTCATAAATCAAAAATCATAAATTTTTAGTTGTGCATGTTTTCGGAATGCCCAAAAAATATACTATATCCCAGCAAAAGTGGCATATTTTTGACTCAATATTTACCCGCCACAGGGCAGAAAGTGTTGTTTTTGCATTTTGAAAAAAAGGTTTTATTGAATTATTTTTATAAATATACTAAATAGTTTTCAAATGGAGAAAAAACCTTCGGGTTTTGATTAAAAAAAGATCTGTTGCACAGTAAAAAGTTCAATAATTGGCTTGATATTTATTTTTAATCCATTGTATTATATTTTTAAAATTTAAAAACGTTCTCCTGAAAAATCAAGTTTTTTGATTTATGACGTTCTTGAAAGGAGTGAGCGATATGTATAATATTCAAAATTTACTACAACGTATCTAAAAAAGATATTGCAAACCACATCGTTAATTATTGATATAAAATGGCAATGAATTATATTTTGTTAAGTCTTATCTCACCAATTACTGACTTTACATTTGGTTACATACGTATACACCTACACAAGATGAGGAATGATTCTCAGCCTTCTTTTTGCGGTTTAAAAAAAACTAATAAATAAAAATGATTTTCAAAACAAGTTATTTTTTTAAATATTTTATTATCCTGGACTGGTAAAGTCCAGGATAAAAAAGTAAAAAAAAGTAAAGGTGATTAGCCCAGGCGAAGCGCAGGGCTAATCACCTTTACTTTGTGTATTTAATCAAGATAACACTGTTTATATACGATACAGTGTCCTATGCACCATTGAATGAGAAAAAAGGTTAAAGAGAGAGAGAGAAACTTACGGAAAAAAGTAGAATAATTGTGCAAAAAATTAAAATCGGTTGTTACAGTACCATGTTTTATGCTACAGAACAATTTTTGCAACGGTGAATTGTTATGGGAAAATGTGTTTCACTTAACTAACTTACTCCTGGAAAGAATAAAGTACGTTATGCGAGGCATTACCGTACGGCAAATACAGCATTTTTTCATTTTATATTACCGCCATGACCGTTGCTATTGAATGATCTTGGCTTTAGTTATCTGCATTCAGATATCGCCGTTTACTCGAATGACCTTAAAAAAATATGTATGTAAAAAAACTCAACATGTCCAAA
This sequence comes from Brachycentrus maculatus, assembly GCF_059751285.1. Classification (NCBI taxonomy): domain Eukaryota; kingdom Metazoa; phylum Arthropoda; class Insecta; order Trichoptera; family Brachycentridae; genus Brachycentrus; species Brachycentrus maculatus. Next base: position 2,263,228 of record NW_028280845.1, on the reverse strand, counting down.
TTTCTTAGGAAGTTGACACCGTTCGGATAAACACGTCGAGTGTACTCCAAAAGTAAATCGTTATTTGGTAAAGTAAACAGCCATTTGTAAAATGAGATATGCTGGAATTCGATTATTGACTTCGGGATATTACTCCAACTGCTAAAATATAATCATTACGAACTCTTCGGTTTGGAATAAATGGATATATGGTAGTAATTTAGTAAACGGCGCGTGAACTCGTATATCAATTAGTGTTAATATGTATTAATTACATTGATTCCTGAGACTTACTCGATTCCAACAGTCGAAGGATTTAGCTGATGAATAGGTTCTTTCACTTACCTGAAAAGAGAGGAAAATGAATAATTAGTAATATAACAAGCAACACTCAACCATTTGCTAAGTTCATGAAATATGTACTCGTAATCTACACGGGAATAATACTGATTGGTAATTTATATTACTATACAATAAAATAGAGTACATTTTCAAACTGAAACCATAAAACGAGTAGAAAGATTTTATTACGAAAAATCCAAAAGTTTGGTTTAGTATTCTTGATGACTAGTAAGTTAGATTGGGAGAAACTGATAGAAAATAACAGTTCCACAATTATTTCTACCAATTTTTTAATTTCTATGACGCTTTTGTGACTAAACAAAATACATCTCATGCATGACCCCTACAACTTTGGTCGTGTACTAAAAATCAGCAAACAGATAAAAATTAAAAATTTATAACCACACTTTAAAAAAATCTCAAAAGATCAGAAGATTTTAACTATTGAAATGGCATTTTTCGCATTTTTGGCATTTTCAGAATTCCAAAATCTTTATTACTATTATAAGTTAAAATACATGAAAAAGTGATACATAATTTTACTGTAATTCGACGGTTGACTCTTCTTGCAAAAGCATTATCAAACTGTGCTGAAAAAGCCAAACGCATGTAATTTTGGAACACCATTTGTAAAACAGGAAATCAAAATAGATTTTATACATGTATGTACTATATATGTAAATATAGGCGGAACAGCCCTCACCAAGCAAATAAATGCAGCAAGAAAAGATTTTGATGGAAGAAACAAATTAAATTGAGAAAAGATTAACCCGGTCCTCAACACACAAATACCCTCAATGTTAATCGAAATAAACCACGTACAAATGGATTATCTGAATATTGTTCATTGAAATATCACGTAGATCAGTGTTCCGCAAAGTGTGTGCCGCGTTACACTGGTGTACCGTGGTGATTAGTTGGTGTGCCGCGGAAAAAACGTATAGTTTTGTGAAGATAACACACCTAGAAATAGCTAAAAGCTATGCGAGCGAGGCGCTTTGTTAGGTGAAGAGCGTGCGAATTGGGATTTTTGACTCTGACTACTATTTAAAAAAAAAAAAAGAGAACGCCTGAGGATGGAACGAAGAGGTGAGTGCAACCTTATCAACAATTGCTCCAAATTTTAGTCGCCTGTGCTCAGCTAGGCTCACATTTCACATCAAACATCATATGTTATATATTATTTTAATAATAAATCAATATTAAATAAACTTTGTTTTTTTTGTGTACCTCTTAAATTTCTTGATTTGGCAGGTGTACCTTAAACAGAAAAAAGTTTGCGGAACACTGACGTAGATAACAAATTACATATCTACATGCTGTATATAACTGCGGGATCAATTGATGTATCTACCCCCACAAGTGTCTAGTTTGACCGATGTCCGACCGACGATTGGTGTGATAGTGACAAGAACAATACTCGTCATTAATCGACGCTAAAACGCTTTCATTGCTTTTCAATGGGAATTTAATGATACGAATAAAATAAGCCGGCTAATGACACCGGAAAAAAACTTGCCGAGCATTTGGAGAGAAGGGAAAATATTCAATTGCCATGACGTAAAATAAATGTTAAACCATAAATCAAATATGGTGCCAATCAGAAAATGTGCTAGGCATATAAAGAAAGGATAAAGGGGTAGCATGCATTTTACAAAATGAACACGAAACATGCTTGCTCGTGAACTTAATATTGATGATGAGAATAAATCAAATTGTTGAATGCTTTTAACGTTAAGGCCCAGTAATCAATATCCCGCAGCATAATTTTCTTTGAACGCAGGTAACATTTAACGTAATTGAAATTTTTCTTAAAACACCATTTTTCTATTGAAAAAATTTGTTTTTCTTTGAAATAAATATATCTTTTGAAAAAAAGAGGTATTAAAAGGCAAGCAGTAAAAAAAAATCTCAATATATATTGTAAAAAAAATAATCTAATATATAATAATAATAAAACCCTTATCCGCACCCCAATGGTGCATACGGCACTGCGTCATATAAACGCAGTGTTATCTTAATCGTTTACGCATGAAGGAAAGGTGATCGGGTACCAGTCCAAGGTAATATTGAATAAATATAGATTTTAAATCCAATATAGATTGTAAAAAAAAACTACTGGTGGAAGAACATTCCAGCAGCAAAGACACGCTCGCCAAATTTGGTGCGCTCATAGCGAGCTGGTGTGATCACTTTATCCATGGCAGTTGTTGTAGCCGTCTATCAACCAATCGTCTGGAATACACGGTTCTTTTAGATACTATGGAATACGTACATACATGGCTCGAAAAAATATGCTGTGGAAAAACGTTCAAACCGTAATCCGTGAGAAAAGACATTGTCAAACAAAAGGATTGCAACAGACATAAGGCATGACCCGAGCAACGAGTTGTTAATTGCAACAGTCGTGTATCACGTAATGTAATGTATGCTAGTGATAAGGCGGGCGAGGCGGGAGTCAGGCGGCCGGGCAAGGCCACGCAGGGGGGCCGCAGTGTGTCAATGCCTCCGATAACAGTCCCATATCGCTCCTGTCCCGGCGGGCTTACGTGTCAACTGCAATACCACACTACCCCCATTCACAATATTGGTCAATGTATAAAGCCCCGTGATTTTAGCTATGATTGACAATCATGGGTAGAATGATGAATGTTACACGTGTATATAGTGTACAATCAAACTTCCATATTCTTCGTCATCTACTTTGACATGTAAAAACGAAAAAAGTGAGTCAAATATGAAATTTGTTACAGTTCTCCGAAATTTTACATACCGCCAGATAGCACGCCATATGTCATTGTCACAGATTTCTACTAAATAAAAGCTAACAAAATCAACCATAGATACTGCCGCGAACTCACACATAAAGTGGCGTGAGATTAAAATGATATATGTATCATTTCCACAAATTTGAGCTGTGTGGTTATCAATCGTGGGTAGAATGGTGAATGTTACGCGTGTATAAATAAATAACTTTAATCAACCAGCCAATGACAGGGCGCAAGCCCTGTAAATACCCAGTATTCCATACTTTTTTTCATATATTTTGAGATATCAAAAAGTTAAAACAAATAAAAGTACACACCTGAGATGTTGTTAATAATTTCAAACCATAAAAATTACCATTTGTATATACATAAAATACATAAGTTCAAAAAACAAATTAGTTAAAATATCCATTACAAACGAAGTATCGGCAAACAAAATTGAAAAGTCGTTGAAATGAGGATTTTGAAGGGTATCAATTGAAAGTTTTCAACAAAAAAATGAGAACTTCTTTCCAATTAAAAGTTTCCAATGGTAGGCTTGAAGGGGAGCTGTATTTCAAGCTTATAAATGAAAGTAACCGATTGAATTGTCAATTTTCAGATGACGACTGAACGATAATTGTTCGGATGACAACACAACCAGATAATTAAATCAGTGTATTGTTACAATATTACTACTTACGGTAAGACCTCGGATTATAATGAAAAGGCCCAGATATTAATTTGCGTATCTATATCCCTTTTAATTTCATTTTTAATGCAGTAGGCGAACGAGACACAATTGAAAAATGGTAATGAAAAAAGACTTAAATTATTTTCAGTAACAAATTGGAAACAAAGTATGCCTTAAAATAATTTTCAGTAACAACTGGTAAAAAAATTATCTTAAAATAATTTTCAGTAACAATTGTTAACAAGATTTGTCTTAAATTAATTTTCAGTAACAATCGGTAACAAAGACTGTGTTAACTTTTAGCAACAAATTAATAGCAAAGTATGTCTTAAAGTAATTTTCAGTAACAAATTATTAACAGAGTGTCTTAAAATAATTCAAAATAAAAAAAAAATATTTTAAGACATTATAGATCATTGCATATTCCCAAAACATACTTTAAAAAAAAAGATTTGAATGCAAAATATTTAAAGTTACACAAAAAACAGATGTTTTAAAAGAAGTAAATGGAAACAAAATGTGGAATGGCGAGGAACCTTAACTTTTTTGTTTGTGAATACAACTTTTGGTACGCTGTGAACTCGGGGTTCAGAAAGAAATAGGAGAAAGAGAGAGAGAGAGAGAGAGAGAGAGAGAGAGAATACATTATGCAATCCAAACTTGATAATGACTTGTTTCTCTTCACAGAAGTAAATTTTGTTTGTAACTTAATAAAATACAGAATGAAGTTATAAAACAAAAGTATTTCACACGAAGAGACCTACAACGTTCGCAAGTTTGCAAAAGCTGACAAATAATAAAGTCGGATAAAGATAAATAATAAAAAGGGAGATGAATGGGGCCATAGAAAAGTTTGAATAAGACCGGCGGAAGATTGAATGGCAGAGAGCCCAGCCCGGTAATGATACACGGGCCTTCGGGACGTGGGGGGAGGAAGGGTGGGAAAGAAGGATGGTCAGTTGCTAATAGGCAACGGTAGAGAAATTATAGCCAATGGTTAACGTTACCTCAAAAGAAATTTCAATGCACTAGAACGTAGATAACTAAACGGAGACTTGAAAACTTTTTTAGAGAAAAAAATATGGTGGACAGGGCTAAAGAAAACCAGAAGTGTGTATATTGTTCAAATAATCAAAACCAGCATTTTTATTAGATATAATAAGATTTATAAACCCGGAACAGTATGCAGGCGATCTTGGCAAAATTATGGTCAACATTTGTAAAAATGTATCTAGTGGGGAAAATGTATTGTATTTTAATAAGAGATTGAGACCACAGAGTGAGATGATTATTTAGCTTTATCTATGTATTTAAGAACAGTGTCCGTCGATGGTTGCTTCTCGTTGGAAGGGACAAGGTAGAAAGTGAATTAATAAGTAGTCCAGGTGTAATTATTTTATTATAAAACCTTTATACTGTAAATTGTTATTTTATCTATTGTATGTAATGTATACAATCTAATAAATAAAAAAGTAAAAATTGTATTAACTACAAAATTAAATAGTAAAAAAATGTATGTATCTATATAATAAAAAAAAAATTAAAAAGTAATTTATCGATAGGTATAGATTGTAATTCTTCAATCTTTTCTGTGCCAAATTCAACACAGGGCTCACACCCTGTGGTGAATTTGGAATAGCTAATAGAATAAGCTTCACAAAGTTGGGACATGTAACAATGTTATTTTTATGGATTTACCCGTAAATTTGTATGAATAATATAAGCAATAAATAAATAAATAAAACATTTGAAGTATTTCCATGACGCTTTGGTTAATCGCTTGCAAAATATACGTTGAGTTACCCCCAGTAAAAACGTGAACGTGTGGACAATAACTCTCGTTGTAACAATTCTGCTGCCATAATAAAATTACTATCAAATATGTAAATTAAGAATATAATTGAATATCTACTGTAAATGTGTACAAAAAAAATTTAGCCAACATGGCGATTTCTCGGAATGCAGGAAGGGGGTGGCAAGAGAGAGCTATAAATAAAAATATTCTTGGCTTTCTTCAACCGGAATTGCACAGACTGGAAGATTTCTTGCAGTCGAGCACGAAACAGTTCCGGCTTGCGGAAATGGCGAAGACAATTATTATCATTTGCGGATGACAGACGACTACGCCCAGTGCCCGACACGATCCAGAAACCTAATAAATCAGCTGCAATAGCCAATCTTCTTAAATGATTGTCGGAAAATAAAACTCAGAATAAGCATTTTGGGAAAATTATTAAGGGAAGTGAGTATCATTTTTTAGAATACTTACCATATTGAATTAAGTACTCGGAAATCAAAAACGATTTTAAATATTAGGCTATAACATCCTTATAAGAAAACTAAGCATTTTAAATAGTTAGTAGAGTATTATTTTGTATTCTGTTTGCACAAAATGTACACAAGACAAGTTGGGACGAAAGTATAATAAGCTAGGCTACATTAATTATACGAACTAGTTTGCGCAAGTAAGCACGTATATTTTTACAAGCTATTATGACGCCAATTACTTGTGCAAACAAAAGCAATGTGGCCGAATTGTTGAGAGATTAAAACATAGAAGCATTTCTATTGAAATACTATTGTATTCAGAAAAAAAGTACGGTGGATATAATTAGAAACCAATTTTTATATACGGCTTCTAATTGTTGGTTTACACAGAAGTTTCACAAACTTCATTGGTATTCCGGAAAAGTGGGAAAAAAATCTGGTAAAAAACAATTTTACATTATTGAACTATGTACAGGATGAAGGGAGTTCGGGCAACCTGAGAGCATCAACACGTCGATTACTTTATGTTTCACAGATTACAATAATATTAAAAAGATTTGTAGGTCGTGGACCGTCCTCGCTACGTTTGCCCGAGAGCACCGGGTCAAAGAGCTGGCAAAAATTTAGCCGGCGGTAATTATCACAATACTAGTTTGCCGTGTAACTAAGGATTGCGCAACTTTACACAAAGCCAAGTGTGTACTCGCATAGAGTCGCAGCGGAGGGTAGGTCCACCCTCCCGAGTGCTGGGTGGGGGGGGGGAGGGAGTGGACCCCCCACCCTGTACTAGTGCATGAAGTGAGCTGGGAATAATTAGCGGAGGAAATTTAATTAACGCAAGCCGTGCTACTTGGTGCGAAGAGCATTGTTATCGTTACTTATTCAAAGAAAATAAGACACAGAAGTGTAAATTAATGTAAGATACGAGAGCAAATACCACTGGTTGTTGGTTTTAAATATGAACAGAAGAAGCCAACTGAAAATCCTTTCGAAATGAAAAAAAGAGGATATGATATAACTACTGTTAAAGGGTAATTTATTTTCTTCAGACTATCTATAAAATAAAATAAGATAAATCGCTAAAAAATTCAAGTTTTAGCACTGACCATACTTTTCAAGTGGGGGAAAAGTTTCAAAGTATTTTATAAGTTTTCTAAAGTGAAAATATGATACTTTCCTGGCATAATTCCAAGAGAAAGGATTTCTTAAGACCTACTTAAGTGTCACTATTTAGGATTTTTGCCTAAAATATCAAATTATTTTTATAATAAATTACTTATAAATAAAATAAAAACATGAAAATATATCAAAATATTTTTTTCTTTAGTCCCAATTAAAATGCTGAATGGGCAATAAAAACTGATGACCCGAAATTCTGATGACGATGAATAAATATGTAAAATTAATATTTAAAAAAAAAACGCAAATCGTGTGGAAAACGGGGATGGCAAAAAAGGTATGAAAATTTACGCGCCCGCTCACGCCATACCTAATTGAAACAATTTTGCATCGGGAATACGGCACCAATTCACGCAACGGCAAGCAATCAAATTGCAGATGACAATTACGCCATTCGCGCGGTTGCAATTGAATTTCCCGATTTAGTTTATGCGATGGCACGGGAATATGAATGCTGAAATATGGCAATCCTAATGGGAGGGCCGACGAGTATCGGGTATTCGGTGGCCGGCCGTGTCCAATCAACAAACTGGAATAACGAGAGATGCGAGTGTATTTGGAAACGTTCAATGATGCGACCGAATAGAATATTTGACGCCCAATTATCGCGAACCCATAAATATCAATATTGACATTCGAACAACATGTTAAATTATTATTATGAACATTAATATAGCACTATTAATTTAATTCCGAAATCTGTTCGCTAGAAAATTAAGCATAGAAGAAAAATCGTAATAATTCTGGTAGAAAAGAATCCTTTGATTCTTCTTCGCCGGTTACAAGCTGTGTGATGGACTGGTTTGGTTCTTTCATGGTCAGTCTCCACCCATCTCCATACTCTACTTGTCTCTTCAACTTGACGCACCCGCTACCGCGCATATTGGAGATAATGATAAGATACCTCTGTGGTTTGTGCCTTCGCACATGACCTCCGCAATCGTAAGAAGCAGGCCTGAGTGTCCTTTTTTATGGCCTATTCATTTGTCTCGCTGTTGTGTTACTTTATTTATTAAGCTCTAAACTCCCCAGACCTACTTAATTCCTCTTTGTCCTCTACATGTTCTGAAAAAGGAATCCCCAACATGCGCTCATAGCATCACATCTTAAATGCCTCCAGCCGCCCCTGTTCTGCCAGCCCGATAGTCCACATTCCGCTTTCATAAAAGAGTATATTCCAGACTAGAGTTTTAATTAAGGTTTTCTTGTTTTTAAACTTACATTAAAAAAAATCAGTACCGGAGGATTAAACAGTTTTACCGAAATGAGGAGTTCATCTAAGATGGAAGCCTCAGTGCGGAGTTCAAAATCACATCTCGAACGCGTCGTCCTTGTTGTTCCTACTCCTGTGCGGCCCACTTTCAATGTCATTTATACTTTCACTAAGGAACAGCTCTTGGGCTCCTCCAACCCAATCCAGTCGCGTGCATTTCAAAGTCAGGACACCGCCACATCTTTCTTTTACCGTGCCCATGAGAACCAGCTGAAGTATTTGGTACCTATCACTGCGTAGCACGTGAACAACTTGCTACATTTCAGCATTTTGCTGTCACCATTAATTCTCTTCCGGGGCTTTAATTGCTCTTGGAGAACTTTAGCCTTGGTCACCATCGCCAAGGAAGAAAACACAATTAATTAAATTCATTTAATTAAAGAGATAATACTTTAAACCCTTCACAGAAACAAACTAATATAACGTTATAGCCTATATATCTTTAAAATTACGACGATATTTCTGGTACACAAAGCACAATATTACTGCTAGTATTAGTGTGTAATTCACGACGCTACAAGCTTTAGGAAGTTGTACCAATAGTAGTTATTATTTATTATGTATGTCCCCGGTACGACTACGCCATGTATGTAAGCTTTAATATATTATATGTTATCTGCGAGAACACGACTCCCAGACACCGAGCATCCATCGAGACCACGTGAATATGCTGTCGGATCAGTAAATGCATACATGTTCATTGCATACATATGAATTTAAGATGAAGCAGCCGATTTTCGAATCGGAATAAATTATCATGTGATTTAACTCGAATTTTTATGGCGTAATACCAACATTTCGCTCTCCCAAATGTACGGGTATATCAAGATAATCCTATTTTTACGAGGTCTGAAGGAAGACGAATTGCGCAAACAGATGGAGGCTCCAATTAAAGAAGAGATATCGCTCACTCCTTTCAAGAACGTCATAAATCAAAAATCGTCAATTTTCAGTTGAGCATGTTTTCGGAATACCCAGAAAATGTACTATATCCCAGCAAAAGCTGCACATCTTTGACTTAATATTTACCCACTACAGGGCAGAAAGTGTTGTTTTTGCATTTTGAAGAAAAGGTATTGTTTAATTATTTTTTTAAATAAACTAAATATTTTTCAAATGGAGAAAAAACCTTCAGGTTTTACCTAAAAAGATCTGTCGCACAGTGAAAAGTTCAATAAGTGGCTTGATAGTTATTTTTAGTACATTGTGTTATATTTTTAAACTTTAAAAACGTTCTCCTCAAAAATCAAGTTTTTTGATTTATGACGTTCTTAAAAGGAGTGAGCGATATAATAAATGACGCAGAGTAAATCAACCCTTTCCCAACAAAATACATTAAGGCCAATAAAGTAAACATCGTTTTGGTTTTCAGGAAAAAAAACGTCCATTCTGGAATACATTACGAACATTAAGGGTATTAGTCTTTTTTCCTAATTCGTTCGCTAGTGGGAAAAACAAGATAATACATTGTACGAAAAAAGAGATATATGCCCAGCAAACACTTGCATAAAGAAGATAGCACGATGATTAGTACGTCGTATACCTGAAAATATAATCCGGCGCGGAAGCAAATGTGGGCGGTTGTGTATCTTGTGAAATTAAAATCGATATCCAGTATTGTTCCACAAAAAATGCTCAGGATACCGAAAGATGTTTTATTTAAGGTGTGCTAACAAAAAATATCATTTACAAAAATAAGATGGTATCATAAATTTATTATGCCCACGTGATATGAATATTACACGTGGATTTAATTTTCTGAAAGTCCTACGCGCATAATATATATTACCGAAACGTATTTGCAAAAGCGCGGGCGAACGAAATTCATTTCGTGGTACAAAGTAGGAAAATCGTACATCACATTTTATCTCAAACGGTAAATTTAAATATGGCATTAATCTTATTTTCTTAACTTTGCTGTAATATATCAAGATAAGCAGATATACCTACATATTGTTGGAAGTAACTTAACGTAAAAGAGAAAAAGGTAAAAACGCTTAGTTCATTTTCCTAATAGGTGAAATTATCATATTCATCAAACATAGGAAAAACAATCGGAAAAAAATCGGAAAATATTATTTTACTACGTAAAAAACGAATTCGTTAAATAATTTGTAAGTGGTTGGCTAGGATTTAAAGGCGAATTCGTTTCCAATTAAGTAAATGGTTTATTATATTTTTAAAATGTATAAAAACGATGGTGATTAATTTTTTTGAAAATGATATTAAAATATATATTTAAACTCGTATAAAAACAATATTCCTGGTTTGCACGCTATGTAGTAAAAACCACCACGAAGGTATACGAGTCTCTTTAGGGTAGAACAATACAGTAGATTTAAAAAAACGCTTTGTCAAAATTTGAGAAAAATTAAAGATAAAGACATATAATTTCATAATTTAGAGATAGACTATATCAAGTTAAATTGATTGGTTCAATTCGGATATCTGAAAACTTAATTTTAAGACAAAAATGTCTACTAGGTAAGATTTTTCTCCAAGCGACAGGATTATTATCTCGGTAAAAGTTTAGAAGCGGTATTTCTTCAAGGGGTTGAGAATTGGGCACCCTTATCCGGCGCGCGAAGCATCAGGTTTCTTCCCCAAATATCCTGGCCGTAATGGGAAATGTAGGTTGGCAACTTTCTCAAAATTGGACAGGTTGATAAATTGCCAACCCAAATTATTCCCATAGACTGTAGTAGGCTGTGCCGCGTAGCACGTCCACAGACCGACCCTAGCCACGACTATATTACACTCGCATGAATGAGGCGAAGGACCCTATTACCGAATCGTCAACAGTTAAGGATGGTTTTTGTTCGAAAGTTTTGTAAATACATAATTTTTGTATTTTTTAATAGACAATAAGGGGATCCCGAGGGGTGGGGACGAAGTGTCGGCCTCTGTCCATACATCCTCGTCCTCCTCATTAATTTGCATATAGTTTTTATTCTTTCTAAGAATTTTTTTATTTTTTCCTCCATGTGCAGCTGACAAAGAGTGTCCCAGGACTTAAACCGTTGCGGTAAAGCAAGTGTTTCTCACGGCGACTATACAATTTTTTGTTGTTTTTGCAAGTTTCTGTTTAATGTGAACACATGAACAGTGTTCAAATGCTACTCAGAATTTGAAAAAAAAACTAACTAACATATTCGTACATTCTGTAATTAGGAACACCGATATCTTCATTATAACCAGCGCCACAGTTGAAAGTATACAGGGGTATACACCATTTATCCAATGTTATATCGAGCTATTCAGTCTAGCTCGCTAGTGTGCGCTATCCCAAGACTGAGCTCCAATACTGCCACATGTCCATAAGCCATCATATATTATTATATATTAGCTTACGTATTGAAGTATTCGTTGAAGGTTAAAAACAGAGCACATCTATGCAGTTTTCCGGTTAAGTTTTTAAAGTCGGGTTGTGGTCCCGTGGTTAGTGTCGCGGACTCTTAAGTCAGAGTTTCTCGGTTCGAATCCACTCTACCACAATTTGATACCTATTTCTAATAATGAGCCGCTTAGGCTCATAGAAATAGTATGAAATTGAAATATTAATGTTAATAATAAAACATAAATATAAATCTTTATTTATAAAAAAAAGGAAAAATACAATTTAAAGTATACAGGTAAACATACATAACGGTAATAGGGTTCGCAGCCTTATGCGTATGCGCGAGTACCCTACATTTATATAAAGAGGTAACTTAGTACAAAAAAAACTAAATTTGTATTTCAGCAGAGTACCCACATTTTGTACGAGGTGAGAATGAAAATTCAGATAAAGTGTTCCTGTCCGAAATATACATTATTAGGGCAAAACGTCGAAAAAATAATGTCATCCCACGAGACGCATTTATTTTGACAAACCGGGCAACAGAAGCGGGAAAAATTGTAGAAATCGCAAACCAGTAATACGAGAATAGCTTCTACAGTATATGAAAAGTAATATAGAAGTTTTCTAAACTAAAACGTTTAATTTATCTTAGTTGTTGACGTGTTCACGTGAGATATTGTCAATCGTGAAAGCACAATTTTAAGAAAAATTGAGAAAATATGAAGGGATAAAAATAAAGTGATTCAAGTAACACATGGACAAAAGAATAATATATAAAATAAAACTACTTTGTTTTTAACCATTTTTTATTGGTACATTTCTCCACCTGGTTTCGACAAGAACCTTGTTATCATCGGGGTGAAACATGTACTGTGTTAAACCGGTAGGAGAAAAGTACCAATAAAAACTGGTTAAAAACAAATTAGTTTTATTTTAAAAAGATTATAAAATGTACCACAAAGTATCTGCGAAAAACATTCAAGAAAAAGTATCTGAAGTATGTGATAATATTTTACTGGTCATTATTTGAAATTACAGAGATTTAAGTAGAAAAGTGTGTGTGGCGGTGTGATATATAAACAATAGTTTTATTTAGCTTCTACTACTTCAAGATTTCAAAAAAAGAAAACAAGATCATTGTGTTTCTCGAAAAAAACGTATTGGGTTTTAAGACGGTTATATTTAGATTACAATAAATAAGTTTTTTTGCTGAAAATCATATTGCTTTCGCTGTTGATAGGAATACGTCGAAACGTGTGAACACTTGGCGGATTTCTGCACCACTGTGTTTGTCTTTCAGACCTTTTTCAGTTTTCATGAGACTTTCAGTAACACTTCAGATTCTGCTGATTAAGTAAGAGATTTAGTGAGATTTTCAGATTCCAATAATCGATTATTGGTAACCGATAGTTAAAATTAATCAACATGTTATGCCTCTGCGAAACAATGGGCTCCGTTAAGTAAATTCGTGGGGAGTGAGTAACAGGTTGGGTGAAAAACAATCGGCAACCAAAAATACGGGTGCGAAAACGCTCCAGGGCCGGTCGAAGTGGGCTGGAGATCGGACGGGATGAATAGAGGTGTGGGGGGCTGGACACCGGTGACGTCACCGCTAGCAAGCGTTACACAAGGCAAGTGCACGGTCAGTACGGTCACCGAGATTACCGATCAGGCGGTCTAGATCGGTCTCATCTGCTTACATAATATACGATGAGAATCGTTTAACGTGAAAAATCGGTCAACACGAACGTCTTTTGGTCCCGGTAATAACACCCATTTTTAATAAAGTTTAATTTCAATAAGATAGATAACGATATAAAAATTTACAAAAACAACAGACATTAAAAAAATTAAATCATAAAAATTGATAGATATTATCACAAAGTGACTGACGAATCAATTTATGGGATTGTAAAAATATCAACGATGTTAAATGTAATAACATCATTGATGTTTTAAAATTGTGTTATAAAGAGTTTTTTTTTACACTCTATCTGCAAATAACCTTGAATAATCTTTTTTTTTACTTCTTTTAACAACGAATTGTGGTACTTAATTTTATTTGTATGAACGGTACGGATTGTAAGGTTTTGGGTTCAATTTCAATCTGGAATGATATGGTGGTTATTTGGGGTTTTAATCATTTTTATTAATTGCTAAAAAACGCTCCACGAATTCAAAACGAAAATTAGATTATAAATATAAAATACACATATATTTTTGCACCTGGCTTGGACGAGTGAAGCAATGAACACACAAAAGAAAGCAAAGAGTGATCATTTTGCACGTAAAAGGACTATTACGTACGTGTCAATATGTTCCGGAATCCGTTCGTGTGTCAGCCCCTTTACTTACAAGACCTTTACCTTTGTGCGTTCAAAGGAAAATCGAGTACAGAAGAGAGCTCGGCAATAGTCTCCCAAGGGACAGAGAAAATAAACTTCATCCTGTATTCAAAGACATAAACGTCCAGGTATTCACTACCCTCGAAAGAAAATCCAGACTCGGCACAAAAGGTACAGAGTCGATAAGAAGTATTTGTTCAGCGGCTGTGCAGATGAGAGATAGCTGTTGGTTCATTCGTCGCTGGGTGACTGCCCGATACGCTTTGATCGGCGATTACGAATAAAGGAAGTTCATCTAGCGAGAATCATTGAAGGAGTTGATTCACACGGATGCTGTTCTTTTTTGCAGGATCCATTATTGACACCAAAAGACTTGACTTTTTTATGAAACGTTTTTAGGGACGTGTGTCGCTCTAAACAGGTTGAAAATCGTACTAATAATACGTTCAATAACGATGGCATGATAGCGAAATTTTATAGAAATGAAAATAATTGTAAAAACACGTATCAATATTTTCAAAATTGATACGTGCTACATTTTACACGTATTGCAGTATCGAAATACACATTATCCTGTGTATTAATACAGTCCTGGCCATATTCATAAATTCAATAAAATTATTTGAGACCGCTCAGTTTCACTCAAATTACGTTTTTTGCATTTTAATATAAAATAATGAAGACTTAAATGAAAAATACAGAAAAAATGCACTTATTAACTAAATAAAATAACCGGAGAGCAATGTTTCACATATAAAACTGACCCTTTAAATTAGTAAATATAGTGTTTTTAAATAAAACCACGCCCCTTATTGTCGGAGGTGGGGATTGCAGATAAAAAGTAGTAGGTAAAATCCATCAAAGTACGATACAATCCGTAAAGATTGCAAGAATTCCAAGAATCGCAGTATTTCAAGACATAAACCAATGCTGTAGGGGGTGCCTAATACATATGGCCAGGACTGAATATTATAATTCACAACGTTTTGAGTGTGCCCAAATACTTGTTCGTAAAAATAATCCGGGTTCGGATCCTGCATACAAATGAAAGGGTCTCTGCTAAATCAAACCTTTCTCAATCCAACATAGATGGCTGTTGTTACCTCAAATGTACCGTGTCACGACATTGATCTAGGAGTTCCGAAAATATGAGTAGTGCGGTTGTGAATCATGGGTAGAATGGTGAATGTTGCACGTAGTAATCACTGAACTGCCTATGATAAGTCCTGTTAATACCCAGACTACTATATTCTACTAATATTCTTCTATCATATGAAATATCAAAATGAAAAAGAATAAATGCTTTGTTACAAATCTAGCCCAAAATATTTTGTTTGATAACGAGGCTGGGAATTAAAACAACAAAAACAAAATATGTAAAAAAACCGCTGACGAAACAAATCATTTAGTAAAATACCAACGTTGATAATTTTACCAATCTCGCAAATGGGTATCCATCGTTCAACCAGATCTCGGCGGAATATCAAATGTCAAAAAGCGTCATTAATTCTAGACATTTGATAAAGGAAATTCGCAGGTAAAAGGACAATAACAAGGAGAGAAATATTTCAGACTAAATACCTGTAATTAACGAAAAACCACTCGGGGAAATTCACTTTATAAATGATCAATTAGCTTACAAGGCGAAATAACACAAACCAAATTGAAACTGGGATGGAATATCACTCTGGCCAACTACAAGACAAAGCTAAATACGAAGATAAGACATTTTAAATTTGAAATTGTTAATTTAAAAAAAAAATAGCCTTATTGATTAATAAGATGAATGATATTTTAAGAATGCGTTTGATAAGAGACTATAGTTTTAGTTCGCAAAATAAACCAGTACTGAGAAAAGATAATCGACTTCGCCTAAAGCAAGTCAGATATCGAAGGCCCAACGATATACCGACGATGACGGTAGTGCATTTTGACAGTCGAGATCTAAAGTTTCGATTTACATGCGAATTATATTCACAAATAAACGAATTTACAAATAAATTAACTAATTTGTAGTGAAAAACAGAAATATATTTTTTGTAAAAAAAATACATTATTTAAGAATTCCAGCTTTGGTGATGTTGAAAACGATTGTCAAACATCGCACGAAAATGTTTGTTATACTCAAGGAAGTGATAGTGACGATGAAATTTGATTATTTAGCAATCAGAGGATGCGCATCGATAGTAAAAACTCCGAACACGAGCCAATTTCACACAACCGTGACATATTCTTGTGAATGATAGTTTTTCTCAATAATGCATTTTAATATTTAAATGGTAACTTCGTTTATTACAAATATTACAAAATACTGTTTTATATGAGTAGTTTGATATGTTCTCCACTAATACCAGAAAAATAAATACTATAATCGGTCGAAATTTGAGATAAAAAAAAAAAATTGTACCTACACACCTAATAAAAAGGACCATTTCCGCAACAACCAAAACGAGTTCATAAATTTATGAATCATTTAAGAAAAAATCTTAGCATTAAAACGGTTAACAAATACTCATTCGTTCAACGTTAAAATACAGATTGAAAAATACCTTAAAACTTTTACTACAAAATAACATTTTGTCAAAGTTCATACAAAGAAGGAAATTGAGAATGAATAAACTATAATGTCTACACAATACATATAATACAAGTATGTAATACAAAGAAATGACCCGATCGATAGGAGAATACAAAGTTTTCCGTTCACTAGTCGTGTCGAGGGCACAAGCCTTCCTCGAGCCGGCACGCGAGTGAGCCATTACGTCTGGCCGTTTATTTTTACGATTAGGAACATATTTTACGGCGAGATGGGAAAGCCTATTGAACTTAAATCTGAACGATTAGGTCGATAGCTCGCACCTCCTCGCAGGGACGGGGGACATTTTGTTTGAACAACTTTGGCAAATTAGAGTCTTGACATTTCGCATTCGGAGAGAAAAGTGGCGAATTGCCCCAGAATGTTATCTCGGCGGGCTTTTTCAAAGGGCTCGTTGGCTCGAAATTTATTGGCCTTAAGGTAGGGGGAAATTGCGTTAAAACATACAGATATGTGAACTCTTCAAATGGAACTGAAAACGTTTTACGCCAAACGAAAAGTCGAAATATTTTTTTAGTTTATTACTGCTCGGGTTTTTTTAAAAACAAAAATGAAACTAAAATTTCAGGTTGTTTTGTTTCCCGTGGGGACTTGTTTCAAAATACCTTAATACGGGACTAGCGTAACGTATACGACGATAAGAAAAACTCTTTTCAAACTCACTCGTAAGCGTGGAGACTTAATAAAAAAATAATAAGGAAAACTCTTTTCAAATTCACTCGTATATGTGGAGACTTAAAAAAAAATAAGAAAAACTCACATTTTACTAATAATAATTAAAAATTAAGTGCAACATGTGTCTTTGAGAATTTTGTATGAAATATGAACATAAAATGTGAGTTAAAAAAAATTAAGATTCATGCTAGTTCTCAAAACATTCTTTGCACATGTTGCCTCGGTACTCCCCACAAATTGGATGTCCGTCGTAAATTTTACGAATGTCCCGTAATCTAGAGTTTGCATAATTTAAAAGTTATCCAGTTGCAAAAAAAAACAAAACTGAAGCAATATAAAATGTTTAAAAAATTAACTTTATATGTAAATATTTGATTTTTTAATAGACATAGATAGTTATGCATAAGTGGATAGAAGCATGCGCATTTTAAAGTAACAAATAAAATGACTTAAAAGATATGAATCGACTTAACCACCAAAAGTTATAAATCATCAAATTGGGGAATGAAAAGTTCAGCATATAAAAATATTTTATACCCGAATATGTTAATACGAACCGCCTGAAAGTAATAAATCGTTCTCGTTGCCAGTAATACGAAAAGAGAAAAAAAGTATTTCGTTTATTGTACAATAAACCAGCGAGGAATATTGAAAGGAGATCCTCGGGAGAGTTATTGTTGGATCGATACGAGAGAAAACGGATTCACGCGAACATCTCGCACATATTCGGATCGTAAATATCCCACCACGATGCTAACGAGACTAATAATGATATCAAGCGCCCTTGAGGTAGTATTTAACGGAAATGGCGCTACATAAATTATCCAAAAGTATAATTATTATAAATTTAAACAATACATAAAGCTAATGATAACATAATAGTGGAACCTGAAAGGTAGAAATTAACCACCAAATCAATTAACAGGAAAATAGAAGAGCTGAGAGTGAAGCTTGCAGTGGACATAGCAAAGTTGAAAATATTATAGGTGTCTCAATTTGAGATGAAACATGTATCGTTTTAAGATGTTAGAAGATGGCTTCTAAGACTTAGCATCTCAAGGATTTGTTTACCTCGATTTTGATTAGCTTATATTATCACTATATAAATTTGTACAACATTAGCCATTTTGCCCACTATTGAACAAACATATTGTCCCCCCACTCCTTTCATCCTACAAGTATATAAGTAGATTCGATTCCTAGTTTAATTTTAATGTACGTTTAACCTCGGCTCGTAACGCATGTCTGTATTGAAAACTAAAGTGCATGTTGGTCTTCGGGTCGACCAAAAGTCGCATGTGTTAGACATTTTGTGTAGTTTTGAGTGTGTAAATGGTGCTATGGTGGTGAAGGGTAGTATTGTTTGCATGCTGTGTTAGTGATTGTCCTGACGAAGAGACGGGTACGTCTCGAAACCGGTGGACGTAAAAATCTCGGTGACTGGTTATATACTAATTTTATTAACATTTTTGTAAAAAAATAAATAAGTAAACATATTGCATTAATTTATGAATTTGTATAAAGCTTAAAAAAAGTATATTTTTTTATAAAATATTTTACATAACTTACTCTATTTGAATAAAGGTGAGATTCATTTCGGCTAAATTTACACATATTTTTTTAGGAGAGAGTGCCTGAAATAACTGTTTCATTTCAAATGAAAGATGTTTTATATCAAGTTGAGACACCTAGAATATTGATATATCATCCATTGGATAAATAATCCAGTGTCTGATAGAATAAACAATAATAATAAGTTGAATTTATTTACCACAGGCAAGAACAGGGTGGCGGGTGGGCCGATTATACAAACACAAACACGTACATTAACGTCAAAATAATAATCGTTAATGTTGTTTCACAAAACAAAATAATTTCAAAAGCTACCAACGTACCGTAAGGGTAGTACGCCTAACCTGGAACTCGGCGAAATGGGGAAGTTTGGGGAGGTTGGATCAAAAGATCAACCCTCCGATTATTTAACAAAACATTTATATTACACATGGGAAAATTCAATACAGGTAATTAATTTTCGTTACAATTATACATATTTCAATCATACGAGGTTAGCGTTAGTCAAATATTCAATATACAACATTTTGAGTGTGTCCAAATACTTTATTAATTACAGGAGTTGTTTTCATATTATTTTTAGACATCTCATCAAATATGAAGAAGAATATGGAAGTCTGGCCATTTACGGGGCTGACGACCGTCATAGGCTGGTTAAAGTGATCACTTTACACACGTGTAACATTCACCAATTCTACCCATTATTCTTAAATCACACCACTCAAATTCTTGGAAGTTCTATATATATGAACTAATTTTAAAACATTATTCTTGCATACTAGAACTTCACTAGAGACATCTATTGGTGAGATGACATCAGCCCCGTAAATGCCCAGACTTCCGTATTCTTCTTCATCTTTGATGTGATGTCTAAAAATATTCAATAGATTAATCAGATACATAATTGATGCGAAAATGATTTGCCTTTGCCAACTTTTTGCTTCCGCGAATTCGAAAATACGGATCCGCGAAAATGACCTTAAATCGAGTTCAGGTGAAATGCATTTCACTTTGTAGTGAAACGACAAAGGAGCGAACTCTTATTTGCTTTAAAGCAGCACAAAGACGGAAAAATGACGTGGATTAACCGTTTAACAAAAAACGCCCTAGCTTCTTTGTGAAAACTGGATAGGAATTCTCTTACTAAATATATAATTTCAATAAAATTATTATTATATTTAATTTTAAAACTTATTTCTAACACCAAAATAAATATTATTTCTAATTTCTTATTTCTAAAACTAAAATACTTTGTACAAGTGTTGGAAAATAAAGTACCGACATTTTTTTTATTAACATTTATCATTATTTTTATCGACATTTTTAAATATTCTTCTTTTAACCCTTACCCGCACCCATGGTGCATAGGGCACTGCATCGTATTGACAGTTTTATGATTTTTTTTTTAGTATTTTAAAATATTAGCGACACTTTTTATGTAGATATATTAAAAGCATTGTTAATATCACTTAAAAACAGTACTTCATGACAACAGTACATACATCAACATTAAACCTGATGATGTAATGGTTATTCCAAAACCGGTAAATACCCCCCGATTTTTCGATTATTATTTGCTTTGGATTGATTGAGAAAAAAATACAGTGTCGGATTTTATTCGAGTTTTTGGGGTGAGGAATGATTTCGCTTTAATAACTGCCCTTCCGTCAGATACTACTTGTTGAAGTCTGAACGGATCTGCGGAGGACGCTCAGCGGAGGGGCGGCAGACGACGCCGGATTCGACCCTGTTCCCCCCCTCCCCCCGACCCACCAGCATCCCGGAACAACCCCCTCCCCCAGGCGGTCGACCTTGGCCGGGGAAACCCCATCACGCACGTGGGGCGGGGATAGAATATTTAGTCAATCGTAACAGTTCCCTTCGGCCGTCTTCAGAGAGCTATAGAAGAATCCCGATGAATATTGAGAATAAAAGTTTTTTTTTTATTTTTTGACATCTCAGCATAAATGAATAAGAAAATGGAAGTCTGGGCATTTACGGGGCTTACCACTGTCATAGGCTGGTTTAAGTGCTCACTTTACAATATTCTCACCAATCCACCCATGATTGACAACCACATTACTCCGTAATACTCAAATTCTTGGAATTTCTATATATGTGTATATGGTTCAATTTCGAAACATAGTGCATGAGTCACTAGAAATTTACTAGAAACATCTATGGTGAGATTAAAGAAGCTTTCTATTAAGTAGAAACTCTTATTTGTTTGTTTTTATTTTTCCTTTGAACATGCTTCTCACCTTACGTTTTTTTATATGCCTATTTAAGGTACCTTATATTGCTTTATATTTTACATTTTGCCCTGTGTTTTCTTATTTAATACGTTCTTATATGTTTTTCAGTCTTGTTAACCTTAATCCCATGTCCCAAAACGAGTCATGCAAATTACTCATCGGGAATATTATTCACGCGACTTATGCATGTAATAAGTTTAAGCAATTAAGTAAATATATTACAACAAAGTGACTGAATTGATATTATTTTTGACATCTCATCAAAGATGAAGAAGAATATGGAAGTCTGGGCATTTACGGGGCTGACGACCGTCATAGGCTGGTTTAAGTGATCACTTTACACACGTGTAACATTCACCAATTCTACCCATTATTGACAACCACACTACTCAAATTCTTGGAAGTTCTGTATATATGAACCAATTTAGAAACCTTGTTCTTGAATCAATAGAACTTCACTAGAGACATCTATTGGTGAGATGTAAAGAAGCTTTTTATTAAGCAGAAACTCTTATATTAGTATGTGAGATCCGAATCCTGGATTATAATCACACGCGCGAGAAACGTGGTTGTCAATAATGGGTAGAATTGGTGAATGTTACACGTGTGTAAAGTGATCACTTAAACCAGCCTATGACGGTCGTCAGCCCCGTAAATGCCCAGACTTCCATATTCTTCTTCATCTTTGATGAGATGTCAAAAATAATACGAAAATAACTCCTGTAATTGGAGATAATCCAGATTTTGTGAACAAGTATTTGGACACACTCAAAATGTTGACTGAATTGATAAATATTTTCTCTTTGTTTTCCATTCTCTAGTAATCCTGAATGACGCATGTAGATCGAAAAATCCTAAATTAAAGTCCCGTTTTATGACTGAAATTACACACAGGATGTATGTATATGGTGTACGTGAGAATTCCGGAATACGGCCGGAGCTGTCATCCCGAAATGAAAATTTAAGCAACGCGGATTAAATGAGGTCCCTGCGTGTGTCGCCGGCGTGACTGCGAGGACTTTATTCAAATGACCGCTGTCAATCATAAGGGCGTAACTAGTTAAGGGTTAAGGACAGCTCCGAACGAGGAGGGCGGAAATTCAGAGGTTCCGAAAATGGCGATATTTCGTTATTACTTACGGCTTTTTAACGGGTAGAGCACCCACCCTTAAGGGAATCGCTACATAGCATTTTCAGCATTATTTATTTTTATCATTTTTGTAGTGTTTCAGCATTCATTTTTAATTAATGTTTTACTTAGTAAATACCATTATTTCTTAAAATCTACTTTGACACGTGTTTCGATGCATTCCGCATCATTTTCAAACACCGAATGTATCGAAACACGTGTCACAGTAGATTTTAAGAAATAGTGGTATTTACTAAGTAAAACATTAACTAAAAATGGATAGATTTGTACCACAAAGTGACTGCTGAATCAATTAATGAAAATTCAGCATTCAATTTGTGGTTAGATATGATGAACATATAAATAAAAAAACTTGAATACAACATTTTGAGTGTGTCCCAATACTTGTTCACAAATCTGGATTATCTCCAATTACGAGTTATTTTTATATTATTTTTTGACATCTTATCAAAGATGAAGAGGGATATGGAAGTCATGACATTTACGTGGCTGAAAACCAGCCTATAACGGTCGTCACCCCCGTAAATGCCCAGACTTATTAATAACCTATATTAGTTATTATACAGACCTGAATGATGGAAGTTTAACTTCTGAAACATGTAGTCTTTAATAAAAACTCAAATGGTATAAAACAAGTGTTTTCTTTATTCATTGTAACATGTCTTACCACAAAATGCCGAAACAATAAATGAAGTACTCCATAGTATTAAAACTACAACTTTGTCCTTTCAATGTTATAAATATTTACATTTTGTTTAAAGAAATTCGAAGCGAAAACAATATATGTTAATGATACTTGTACATTAATAAAATTTGTTTCAGATTAAAAATCCATTTCTCTACTACAAATTAAAGAAAATTCTACTTTAAACATTTACCACCTTTTTTTTATTTTATATATGTATTTATTATAACAAAACACTACTTTTTTTTTCAATTTAAATTAGTTTTGTAGGAAAAATTATATAAAATCATGGTTCAAAGCGCTTGTCTTGTTGTGTACATAACATATAATTTTGCCTTACGTTTTACGGTAACGACGAAACTCGGTCACTTATTAAATAAAATAAAAGTGAGAAATTTATGTATTTACTTGTTTCTTACTATATAATAAAAATTCGGGCTTATCGGTGCGATTTAAAAGACGAAAGATCACATCAAGGATTCACTGATGCAGATCTTCTAAATGATCGGATCTTATCTACCTCTAATCCAAACAAACTTTTAAAAAAAATCAAATGCAAAATATCAATTCTTAGATTAGGTGTCTCTATTCGTACCATGTGCATCTTACGAAGCTAATTTTTCTTTCTTTAAATTATTCGTGTTTTCGGATTAACCGGGAAATATATTTATGATATCCATGCCGGAAAATCGGGAGTGTACTATATTTGATGATCCAATTAGGATGTTCGCAAGCTTACAAATTAGTTTTCTTTTAATTAATGTAAACGTCCACGGGGTATTCAGAGTGAAGGAAGGGAACAGCCAAGAGGAAAACCCAACCCCGTGCAGGGCCGAATTACATATGCAGCCGACGTACACATGCCGGGGGATGTGAGATTACGGGGGGCGGTGGAATATATTACTTCCCCTAACAACAACTGAAAAAAAAGAGGGAAAAATCCTTTGTTTTAAGGCGGTCGATATTCAACCTACGCGGGAAACGGTTTGAAATTCTTGGAACTTTCGAGTGGGTTGGGTAAGGTTATTTTTGTAATCTTTTGAAAGCAAACATTGTGTGAATGCGATCTCTCAGACGAATGTGCGTCAAGACGACGTATGATAGATGTTCGAATGGTGATATAAGGAAAGAATGAAAGGCTGAGATACGCATTATCGATCAAATTAAGAAAGGAGTGTTGAGATGGTTTGGCCACGTAAATTGAATGAATAGCAAAAAAAACATATGAGGCGAAGTAGCTGGAAATAGAAGCAGATGAAAACGTGGCATGATCAAGTATATCAAATACTTGAAAGTGGTCAAGTTAGTAACCGGAGAGATCTGCGGGTTTGTGTGGGAAGATGCATGAATGTAGAAGAGGCGAAGATTGTTTGCAAACACACATTGGTGTGGCATTCTCTTTCTGCCTACCCGGGGAAGCAGTGTGTAAATTAGTTAGTTTTTTTGGCATGGTAAACTACTCAATGTTGAATTACGTTCATTAGCCGCTTGGTCGATTCATAAGTGAATTAGTATATTCACTAGAGGAAAAATGATAAATTAATGAAAGTCTACAGTTTATTTTACAGATTTTAACAGTCAAGGGTTAATTGCAAACATATTTTTGGGATGAATCATTTTAACAATATTGCCTTCACGATGGTAAGAAATTGTGTAGTTATAAAAGTTATGAATAAAAATACGTTGTTTTTATAAAATTACAAAGAGTAGTAGAATAGTCTTAACTGTGGTAAGAGTATGTAAGCATTTACTCCCGAATTATACTCTTAATATAAAGCTTTGACAAAAATTCAAGAGTGTCACTATAAAAGTTAAATATCGCATTTAATAAGCATAAACAATAATAGGCTACAACAAAAAACGGTAATTGAATGTCCGGACAATCATGTTCTTACTCTTTTCTACGTCAATTCTGAGTCAAGCCGGAGTAAAACTAGGCTGATTTCATTAATGAAGTGCCCTTTCAACTCCGCAGCAGCACGCAAGTATTGTTAGTAATTGTTACACGAACACAATTCACCGAATGATTGTGTATAATTGAGGCAAAGTCGCGGGAAACTTCGCGAGGCATCTTTGACGAACAATATAATCTCCCCGACGAGAATATTTTCATGGCATCGTCTCTTGTATCGGATGACGTCAGAGGGCGACGCCTGACGTCACGAAACACGGCGGCCCCATTCATTATCCATTCGGGGAGAATTGTGAAGAGGGCTCTGAGAGGATTTTATAGCTACTATGGATAACTTTGTTCGACTTAAGATAGGATAAGGGACGTAAAAAATCGATTTCGGTCTGAGAAGATGGAAAACAAGAGATATTTTAACAGGTGTATTGACTTAACCCCGTGTAATATAAAGGCACCTACACACACTGTCGGATTAAATGAAGAACGGTAGCTCAGATCTTAACCATTTAAAAAATAAATAATAAAAAATATTGATATTTCAACATAGGCGAAGATAAAATATGCAAGTCTAAATATTTACAGGGCTTACGACCTGCCATAGACTGGATTAAGTTATCACTTTATACACGTAACATTCTCCATTATACCCATGATTGACGACCACACTACTCAAATTTTTGGAACTCACGTCGCTTCATGTGTGAGTTCGCGGCAGTATCTATCGTGCATTTGAATAAACTTTAATTAAACAGAAACCCTTTTATTTTAATAAAGAGCAAGATCCGAACCGAATTATTTTACACATTCTACATCTTGTACATGCTACTTCTTTGGTGTAAGAAGTAATCGGCATAATAAATTAAGTAATTTAATTTTTTGTTTATTTATACATATTTGTACATTGGGCAACCGTATAATAAAAGTAGGTAGGTACAATTCGTTATGTGAAAATTAACAATTCCTTTAGAATTTTTCCAAGAATTTGTTGTTTTATAACACACTCTGGTAATTCACAGTCAAATTTATATCTTGAGATTGTTTATTGAAAAGGGGGAAAAATAATATTTCAAACATTAATATTCCTGCTAAGTTAGGCACCCTCCTCCCTCGACTCCATCGGGATTATAAATCATGCACGGCCGTGAAAGAGCGCCTCCGACAAACTGATTTCTATGTATTTTTAGCACAGAAAGGAAGATGGCCCATTGTTGTTCGAACTTGCGGGTCGTAATATCGATACGGAGAGGGAATACAGAGTAGAATGTTCTGGGGGAAAAATAACATTTAAGTCTAAGGGTATTATTGGATTTCATTCGAATTCTACCGGAGGCGTCTTCGCAGTATAACTAAATAAAGGATTTAGGCTGTATAATTGCTCAAAAGGTATAAAAAGCTTCTTCGAATCCAGGATTTAAAGGGGAATAAAAAATCATAAAAAGCATGGAAACAAATTTTAATATTTTTGAACCAGTATACAGGATGCTCGGATAGATATACAAATAAATACTTTCAAATAAAAATGAAAAATATGGTGTTTGAGTTTACAACTCCAAAGTTCCTTTGTTTGAACAAACCAAACATTCAAATTCAGTAGCTTTAATCTCCATAAGAAATTGAAAATGCTAAAAAAGTTTTAAAAAATATCCACATTTTGTCCATGCCGTAAACATGTGGTTAAAAATGTTTGGAAAAGTGTTTTTTCTTCTTATTTTCATACAGCAAATGATATAGAAAAATGTACGGAGCACAATACATCGTGCGATTTTCAAACGCAATTAAGTATTCTTTTTAAAGTGATAAGTTTTGTAGTATAATTTATTGATTTGTCGACAAAAGATTAAGAAAAATAAGGTAATCTGGGCATTTGCAGGGCGAAAAACAACTTTTAAAATATATATTTCTTGTAACAATAAATCCACTAAGTAGTTTTCTATATATTGGGCAAACAATAAACAATTTATTTGCCCCCAGATTGATTCTAACTAACCTAAAATTGAGAACAAAAAAAGTAAGACTTGAAAATGTTTAAAAATTTAACCGGCAAAGTTACAAGTCAAAAAGCGCGCTTCCGTTTGGGAACTCAAATGGGTTACGCTGCTACAAAATAATATGCTCACACCTTCACCGTAACGGAAAACCGGTGAAAATGATACAAGAACCAAATAAAGGGTAAACACGGCATTTGTCACCGTTACCGCTCGGTTGATGTAACGAACTAACTCCCCTTTTGCTCCTTGAATTTTCTATATTCTCCGAGGTTATTTACCGCATACGAGTATGAATACGGGGGGCGCACACATTGCGGTATAGGGTAACATATTACATCTGAAGGAGCCTCACTTGAAACGGGATGTATAATTAGAAATTTGGAGGAGAGAGGGTACCTACCTCAGATATCTCTGTGAATTGTACATGGAATGGAGGTTTCGGAGTTAATAGACACTAACTAGGTACCGTGGGTATTAAATTATTCATTGGAACAACAATATAGTTGCGGAAATTTAATTAATATTTCTAAACAATATTTACATCGTTTGTTCATAATCATAAATCTCCTGAAGTCATTCAAAGATCGCTTTGAAATTCTGACACAACGTTGCATATGCGCGTGTTTTATATGCTCTTTATTTATTTTCCATTTAACAAGACTGAGCCACAGACACGCGTGGCCGAGTAGAGCTAGTTTATGATAATTTAAAAAAAAAACTAAGATAAATAAAAAATATATATACACGCTCACAAATACAAACTGGGAAAATGATATTAATACCTGTATACCTAGAGAAAGAAGATCGTTGAGATGGAAATATGGAGTACTTGTGACGTGTCATTGGCCTATATAAGTGATCATTTTCTTCTCTTCTCTTCTAGCCCTTATCCGCACCTAATGGTGTATAGGAAATTCCAAAGAATCGTGGCGGTATTATCTTGATAGTGATTTCCATGAAGGCAAAGATATCAGATTTGCACTTCAGGTACCAGACCAGGGTGATATTAAATAAATATGATAATTAAAATCACTGATATTCATTTTGACCCTAAAGGGAATCAAACCCAAACCCGCAGGCAGTGTAGCTTAACCCATTTACTACTAACTTTACAACGGAGGCGAACAAAAATCACTTTACAGCCATAGTACTCTGATGTATTTTTTCTATAGCTATGTATTTTTCACAGTAAAAGGAAAAAATAACGATTGAAATTGTAAGATAAATAATTAAGTAGAGATCATTAATTTATGGATGAGAGAGTTTCAATTAAAGAAAAGATGGCGAAATATTTAAAATAAAAAAAACGGTTAAAGGTGACGTAAATGTTTGAAAGAATTAATTGAATTTCTATAATGAACAGATTAATAATCAAATCAGCAAAATTCCCAAGGGTCTACAATCTACAAGTGTTTAAAATCCCACAACGGAGCTGAAAGATACGCTTCGCGAAAGTTAAGTGTTTTGGTACAGCGTTCAGTAGCGGAATCTCTGATGGAGCATTCATTTTGTTTTCACAAAATCCTGATTCAGAATCGATATTAAGAACGTCAAGCTTTGAATGAAGTATAAAAATAACGACATATACGTAGTTTATATAACCCTTTTTTTATGTATTAATTTTAAATCAAACACAGATTTTTTGAGTCTACTAAGTTGTATTTTATTAACAAAAAACACATAAAAAATTATACTGTGACAATTGTTTCGCCTTGTTAGGGCATTATCAAACGAATGTGAAGATCAAATGGACTACGGTCCTTATGTAGCTATACAATTAGGACCAATACAATAATAATAATTACAATAAGGACCGTAGTCCATTTGATCTTCACATTCGTTTGATAATGCCCTTACAAGGCGAAACAATTGTCACAATATAATTTTTTATGTGTTTTTTGTTAATAAAATACAACTTAGTAGACTCAAAAAATCTGTGTTTGATTTAAAATTAATACATAAATTAAAATGGAGTTCTGCAAATTAAACGCCAAGTCAATAAATAATATATAACCCTTTTCCATATTATATCCGCCTCCGTAGTGTAATGGTCAGCACGCTTGACTACCGTTCTGGAGGTCCCGGATTCGATTCCCAGGAGGGGTCAAATAAATATAAATAATGTTTTCTCTCTAATATTTATTCAATATTACCCTGGACTGGTACCTGAAACGGAGGGCTGATCACCTTTCCTTCGTGTTGACGATCAAGATAACACTTGTTTTTATAATGCAGTGCCCTATGCACCATTGGGGTGCACAAGGGTTTAAAAAAATATTTTATGATGATTTTGTTCTATAAACTAAAAACCAGAGAATAAAATTATTGTTTTTAGTGGCTAACTCGAAAACACGAATTTCAAAGTTACCTAGTTGTACTAATTACCCTACGGATTTTAAAGTATTTGAATAGTTACTAAACATGATTTAATAAAATTTTGTATATATATTGCTATAATAATAAAAAAGTAATTAATCGCGCTGCTTCCCCGCAGGGGTAGGAAGAGAGAATAGAACGCCACACCAATCTGTCTTTGTAAACAATCTTCGCTTCTTCTACATTCGTGCATCTCCTCATACATACCCGCCGATCATGCCGACTCCTGATCTGACCAGTTTCAAGCATTTGAAATACTCGAATCATGACAAGTTTTCTTCGGTCTTCTTCTGCTCCTATTATCAACCACATAAGCCTCATAAATTTGATTTACTTTTCTTTCTTAGCTCATTCGATTCACGTGCCCAAACCATCTAAACTCTAAACACACCTTACTTCATTTTATCAATAATGCTATAATGCTTATCTCAGCCTTGCATTGTTTCGTTATATCACCATTCGACCATCTATCATATTGTAGCACATTCATCCGAGAGATCGCATTTCGACTGCATTCAGTCTATTTTACCGGACCCAATTCAATAATTTAAAAATAGACCGTCGCTTAGCCCCAATCGAATTATTGAAATCATTCCATATATCACAATTCAACTAATTTTCATATTTATCTTTCAAGGTAGGTACTAAACTTTTCAGTATGACAGTTTTAATAAACAATTTTATCTCAATCCGCAAACGTGGTTTTATACACTGACGTAAAAAAATTAGTACCGTTAATAAACTCGGGAGCTTTTAAAGTTTGGAGAACAAGAGGCGGCAGTAAAAAATATGCAAAATAACAACAGTCGGAGAAGAGATGATGTTTTTATTATGTTCCGCAAAATTCTCCAACTTGAACGTTGACAATTTCGCGTTATTTCGTTCGGCGGCGTTCAATTATTCAAATCGCAAATGTCACCGAGCGGGATGAGGCAGAAACGGCCGTAAATTCTAGATAAACAATTCTGTTTCCGGTTGCAGCATCCCACCCCCGAATGCATTACAATAATAATCATTTTATTTTTTAATATCTCAATATATATTAAGAAGAATATGTAAGTCTGGGTATTTACGGGGCTTACGACCGTCATGGGCTAAAATAATAAATAAGATATTTTCTGGCGTTTCTCACGTATGGGATTATAATCCTGGAGATCTCAATAAAAAGCTTCTTCATCTCACCAATAGAAAATTCTAGTTATTCAAGTACATTTTTTCGAAATTGGATCAAATATCGCTCACTCCTTTCAAGAACATCATAAATCAAAAATCGCCATTGTGCATGTTTTCGGAATGCACAGAAAATGTACTATATCCCAGCAAAAACGGCATATTTTTAAATTATTTCAAGAAATAAAAATACTTTGTTTTCTGATCCACTCACATTTTTATTTTTCCAACTAGTTTCGGCAACAACCTGTTGCCCTCTTCAGGGTTACATTTATAACTTTATATAGGGTTACATTTATAACTTTATAACATTTATAACATTATATATACAGGGTTACATTTATAACTTTATAACATTTATAACATTTATAACCCTGAAGAGGGCAACAGGTTGTTGCCGAAACTAGTTGGAAAAATAAAAATGTGAGTGGATCAGAAAACAAAGTATTTTTATTTCTTGAAATAATTTATCAAGATGATCCACAAAGTTAATGCTTTCAATATTCAAAACGGCATATTTTTAACTTAATGTTTACCCGCTATAGGGCAGAAAGTGTTATTTTTGCATTTTGAAGAAAAAGTATTGTTCAATAATTTTTTTAAAGATACTAAAATTATTCAAATGGAGAAAAAACCTCCAGGTTTTACCTTAAAAGATCTGTTGCACAGTAAAAAGTTCAATAAGTGGCTTGATATTTATTTTTAATACATTGTGTTATATTTTAAAACTTTAAAAACGTTCTCCTGAAAAATCAAGTTTTTTGATTTATGACGTTCTTGAAAGGAGTGAGCGATATATAGAACTTGTAGTGATATATAGAAAGCGATATATAGAAGAGCGATATATAGAAATTGTAGTAACGATATGTAGTGTGGTTATCAATCACGAGTGTGAATGTTACACGTGTGCAAAGGGATCACTTAAACCAGCCTGTGACGGTCGTAAGCCCTGTAAATATCCAGACTTCCATATTCTTCTTCATCTATGTTGAGATTTCAAAAAATAATATGAAAAATAACTCCTATAATTGAAGATAATCCAGATTTGTGAACAAGTATTTGGATACACTCCAAATGTTATGACAATAATCAGTTGTTACTGCTGGCGGTTAACAATATGGCGGTTGAATGGGAAAATCCGAAATGGCGATGGATGAAAATGGCATTTGGATTATCTTCACAGACCGCAGAAAGCCGGGGATGAGTTATCACTTACTTATTTGATAAACCGCGTAGGGAAATTTGTGATGCGGTCGTAATAAGTTATAAACAGAAGACTGCCGTGAGAGGAATTATATCCCACATTATACTTCGGGGTTGATATGACGTTGGCATTATAAGGCGTTAACTTTTCGGCACGACGGATCGACAATCTGTTTGATGATGTCTAAGTCGTTAGAAATAAAACTCCAAAAGTAATGTTAATATTATGTACACTCCGTTGTCAACGCGTTTTCTTAATATTCCCTTCAGAATCGACGCCTTAATCTTCTAGCTGTAAAAATAAATATCTAAGTTAAAGAAAATTTAACTGTTTGTTCTGGAACTTTTGGAGTAATAGTGAAAATATCAACAAAACCTATGTTATTTAACTTTTTTACCGAAATGATGCGGTGCTCAATGCGCTCTTTGCTGTGAATAGGGGTGGGGAATTATCAGAAGTTTCTAGAGCATATTTATCTTTGTTTATATTACCGCGTTACAATTGATAGTTTAATCAACAGTTATATTATTAATTTTTATCAGCCACTGGATTATTCACCCTACGGATGATATGTCAATTCACAACATTGAGAAATATTCGAGTACCTACTTACATTTTTTTTAAGAAGAAAACTAGGTAAAATGTTTCTTTTGTCTGTGCTACAAATTTATATTGAATTGAACTTAAATGAATGTTTACTTTTGCATAGAACATACTACATAATATAAACAGTAAGCGCTCCAGCATACAGTATTGACTTCTGAAGGTTTTTTTGACTATTAAAATACTTGCATAACAGTTTTGAGAGCTTTGATGTGGGATAAATTAATGTAAAAATAATGTATATTATATAGTCTTGTTTGAATTACTATGGCGTGTTCAATATTATTTTGTCTCTTTTACATTAATCAACATGACTTACTACATCCGACAAAAGAATCTGGGTGATATAGAGGTACTGGCACTTACCTGGAAAGAAAAAGAAAAAGAATTAGCAACGTGATAAACCCCCAAAAACAATCATCATATAGAGTACATAAATCAAAGAAAAAAGAAACAATGTAGTACAAAAATCACGATATATTTTTTAAAATTTCAAATTTCAAACAGACAGATTAAAGCATCAGATGGTGATGTCGGTAACGAGAAACCCCGGTCACTGGTCAAATAAAATAAACGAGTAAAAAAACACACAGTTATTATTTGAACATAAAAAATGCAGCTCCACCAATAAATTTCAGTACAAAAGTTAAATCTAATTATTACATTTTATTTTTATTTTTACTTTTTACAATACATGTTTTATTTTTTAATGAACGTCTCAGAGTAAGTAGAACCCGAGACGAGACGTTCATTATAATTATTTTTTTTAAAAAAGAAGAAATTCCAAATATTACAGCATAAAATATAAAATAAAGCTATGTTAACAAAATGAGTATATTATCTCAATATTACTCAAATTTAAAACATTTATTTTGTGATTAGACATTTTAACTTATTTATTTTTTTACGAAAATGTAAATAATATTAGTATATAACCACTCACCGAGATTCTTATGTCTACTGGTTTAAAATAAGTATAGTTTAGCACAGTCAGAAATTGACAAGTATGCAACAGTAATAATCTGACTAGCCGACTTTATTTAGGCTTTATTTTTAACGTAACATAAAAAATTCCAACATGAATAGAAATGCTTACGCAGGGAAAAAAGTCTGAATAATGAAAACGAAGAAGCGTCAGGAAACTCATTCCTAAAAGCCAAATTTAAGGTTACCAGAGATAAATGAAAGAACGACCTGGGCCGACTTAAGGTACAAAACTGCGGGAAAAAGAGATGTATCCGGAAGATAACGAAAGGGTGGCACTCCAAAAGAGTCAGGCAAAATTATTTTTCCGGCAAACCGTGCCCAAAATTTTAAAATGCCTTCGCCGCGGGGGATGCGTGGTGCGGTGTTTTGGTGAAATTATGCGTTCGCACGCAACATTTAGGCCCGGCGCGCATTGGGCAGCCGTCGCGGCGACTAATGACGTATTTTGTTTTGAATTACCTTATGTAAGAAATGTGGGTATGTCGCTAACATTGTGGTGAGAACAACATCCCGCAACCGTGTGAATAACCACGTAGTCTGGTAGGCGTCATTCTAGAATAGTATATATTTTAAAGCAGTAACTCACTGAGAGCTTTTAGTAACTTAAATATAGAATAAACCAAGTAAAAAAACAATATTTTACTGTTCATCTCCCTGAGACTGAACCCACAAAAACTTACGTCCCAGTGACTCTGAAATCTAGCTGCGGCTTACGTAACACTGCTTATCATGGCCCAACTAAGGTATGTTGAGATGGTTTGAACGTACGGAACGAATGAGTGAGGAAAGAATAGAAAAACAAATTACAAGGTGACCATTACGCTATGGAGGTGAACCAAAATTAATTAAAACACTCTCCTTATCATTCATCGTTCATTTTGTGTAATACCACTTTAATAAACACTAATCCATTCACAATTCAGTTAATAACCGATTAAAATTAAGAAATGTGTGTTGAGATGGTTTGGGCATGTGGAATTAATGAATTAAGAAAAAAATAGTAAATAAAATTCCTGGGGAAAGTATGGATATAGGAGCAGAGGAGAGGAAGACTGAGGAAAACTTGGCATGATCAAGTATTTAAAATACTTGGTCAGGAGTCCGAATAATCGGTGGGTATGAGCAATTTCATTAATGTGGTATAGGCGAGGAATGTTTGCAAATACAGATTAGTCTGGCGTTATATTTTCTCTGCCTACCCCTGAGCGAAGCGGTGTGATGGTTAGTTAGTCATATTGAAAACTTTACCGTGATTGGTGAAAAATATCCAGCTTTTGTGGAGCTATATTGAATTCGATTGTCACACACACAACCGCCCCTTTCAATTCGTTATAAAGGTTGATTCGGCATGAAAATTGCTCTTTTTACACGAGATGGAATTCATCTTAATGCGAACCAAATAAAAATGAACGGCGCGAACGGGAAGGAACGTCACACGGGAATAAATGGAGTTTACGTTGGATTCTGGGTTCTGTACAAACGGTCAAACCGATAAATCTCGACATAGGCCGGGTCGGCCATAAATTCGGGAGAGAATTGTCGCGAGGGAGCGTGTCGCACGGGCGACGGGATTTGGGCGTCAGACGGAGGCCTAACGATAAAGTTCAACGGACCAAACTCTTTGAGACAGTTAATCAACATTCTTTCGGAGATGTTTCAAAACAACTGACCGACTGGTGAATAAAATACATACAAAGAAAAAGTTTCCATAAACGAAATATGTCATTTGTCATTTCCATTTTCTCTCAACGCATCAATCGTGGAAATACAATATGTGCGCATAAATGTATTACTGCAAACTGAGGAAGCACATATCGCTCACTCCTTTCAAGAACGTCATAAATCAAAAAACTTGATTTTCCAGGAGAACGTTTTTAAAGTTTAAAAATATAATAGTGTATTTAAAATAAATATCAAGCCACTTGCTGAACTATTTACTGTGCAACAGATCTTTTAAGGAAAAACCTGAAGGTTTTTTCTCCATTTGAACAATATTTAGTATTTTTTTTTAAATAATTAAACAATACCTTTTCTTCAAAATGCAAAAACAACACTTTCTGCCCTGTAGCGGGTAAATATTAAGTCAAAAATATGCCGATTTTTCTAGGATAAAGTACATTTTATGGGCATTCCGAAAACATGTACAACTGAAAATTTACGATTTTTGATTTATGACGTTCTTGAAAGGAGTGAGCGATATCGAAAATTGGACTGCATTATTCCCCAGTTTGATTTTGTATGGAGGATAACGAAACACCCATACACATTCTTTTTAATTGTGACGCACTCGCTCGTAACCGAAGTCACATCCTTGGAGGATCGCTACTGGACCCCAAGAAGGTGAAGCTCCTACTACCAAGACAGGTCGTGAACTACACGACTCACGTAGGTCTTGAGAGTGAGCTGTGAGATCACAATAGACATAATATGGTCCCAGTGACATAAGGGATGCAAGATCTCTTCTTGAAAAAAAAAAGTATTACCTTTATTGGGTTCGTTGTAGACGGAGGCCCATACGATAAAGTTCAACGGAGCAAACTCTTTGAGACAGTTAATAAACATTCTTTCGGAGATAGTTCACAAAGGTCGAGGGATGCTTCTGACCGGCTGGTAAATGAAATACATACACGGAACATAACCTGCTCAGAACATCGGAAATGAAAGTCTTAAGTGCTATCACATGGAGGACGCTCAGAGACAGAATTCGAAACGAAGATATTAGGCGGGCCTGTGAGACCGAAGATGTCGTACGATGGAGTAGAGAAAGAAGAAGATTTCGGAGAGACCATGTAAACAATATGGATGAACCAAGGATCACGTGCATTGCGGCTAACGAGATACCACCGGGTCACCGCCATCCCGGAAGACTATCAAAGAGATGGAAGGATAGTTGGGCGTTAACATCACAGAATGTTTAAAAAAACAGATCTTTAGTTCTAATATAAGAAAAATAAGAAATACAATATTCCTTAACGGGCCTATTTCAGTTTTTCATTTCTATTTTCTCTCGACGCATCAATCGTGGAAATACAACACGCTTTATTGTATTAGTACCTTTGTAAGGCTCGTTTCAGACGGTGACATTGTAAACAGCACGACAGTTCAAATCCGAAAGGAAAATAGCCTGCTCTATTTACAGAGGCTACGAAACTTCAGTATACTGTCAAAGCTAAATGCGAGAAACAAACTGCATTTATTGTTTTTTTGTTGTTTTTTTTATTTACTTATTTATTTAATATAGTTACATTTTTAAATACAACATAATACAATTTCTAAACATTTATACATATGGCAAACTTATAGTTTTAGATTCGCTGTGCCTCTCAAAAAAGAGACTGAGCTCTTGTGCTTGGAGAGGGACTTACACTCAAGGTTTAATGTTTTATATAATTAATGGTATAATAGTATTTTTTTCAAGATTTTTATGTAATGGGCTTTAATTTTTTTCTTAAAAATGTTTGTTGCAAGAGTAAAACAACAAATAAATACTTTTCATTCCATTTCTATTTTATTTTTATTCTATTCTAACCCGGGACGTCCAGCACGGTAGCTTAACACGCTAACCATTACACCACGGAGGCGGACTTGTAGTGTAGTTGAAGCTCTTGCAGTTGTGTAGTACAGTGTAAACATGCACGCGAGTGCGGTGAAGTCGTGTTAAGCCCCCGAGGCTAGTGTTCACAAATTTGCAGGGTATTTCAGGCGCGTGGAAACTTCCAGCGGGAGTAGTTTCCAGAACACTTTATGCGCACGCTACACGGGAGTGGAAGCTGGAGAGGGTAATAGGGAAGACGGGGTGGAAGGTAAATTTAACTTCCGTAGTACTATATTAAACTGGCTACATGAGGGGGCTATTCAGTATTACAACCGTTAATATTGATGTACATACAATTTGGCACCGCCTCATGTGTACCACATATTTTTAAATAGAAGTATCAGAAGTGGCCTTAAAGTATTTAACCTCATTTTAATTTATTCCTCAATTTCTTTGGAAAACGAACCCTTCATAAATTTTAGTATTATTATTTTATTTTATTCATTTAAAATACGAAAAATCATATAAAGTACTAAGAGACTGAGCATTGTGTAAATATTCATATTTTATATATTTTTCATACAAACTAAAATGTATTTTTTTTTAAATAATTTAAGGAGAGAAATTTTAATTTAATGCGATCCCTCGTAACCATATACGTCAAAACGATATATAATATACGTTTGAATGGTAAAATAATGAAAGAATGCAAGTAATAAGCATTATCTCTAAAATTAAAAAAGGTGTGGTTACACGTATACAAAGTGATTATTCAAACTGGCCTATTCGGGTAGTAAGCCCTGTAAAAACTCAGACTTCCATATTTTTCTTGATCTATTTTGAGATGTCGAAAATGTAAAAATAACTCCTAACTGGAGGAACCCAGTTATGTGAACAAGTATTTGGGCACACTAAAAAATGTTGAGAATAAAAACTATGTAGTCGTTGTTTTATCAATGTAAGAATAAAAGTTTGTTTCGAGTCGAGTTAGTTGAGAAATCAAAGTGTAAAAATAACTCCTAAATGGAGAAACCCGGATTTGGACACACCCAGTGTCGTGAGTTTCTTTAGACTTTGATAACTGCGCCCTGAGCGTGTTAGCCAAATGGACCGTAATATCTGACAAGCGATGGACGAGAGAGTGATGAACGTATCGACTTGGTATTTTCAATCGATAATGTTTATTTGTATTCCCTTTTATGACGTCACATTTTATCTATCCTGTGATAAGCTTAGATATAAAGTGATATTTATTTTCATCTCGTATTGATTTCCTATAAATAAGGCATTTTTACGTTTACGTCATAAAGATACGTCTCAAATTCATAAAAAAAGAAACGTTCCGTCGTAGGCTGGTTTAAGTGGTCGTAAGCAGTTAGGTCGTATTTTTTTTTACTTAACCATATATAGCACTGAAAACTAGCATGTGAAAGAAGGTGGCAATAGAAATATAAATACAACCTCCGAAATATGATTAGTGTGACGGTCAATCAAGGGTAGAACGGTGAATGTGACACTTGTATGAATTGACGAATTAGAACAACTTATGACAGCTCGTAAGCACTGTAAATACCCAGACTTCCATATTTTTCTTCCTCTTTGTTGAGATATCAATAACAACAACAATTCGATCATTTTTGTTTATTCGAAACGCGAAAGACAAGACCTAACTAAATAACATGTAAAGTTAGGAATAAATTGTTTATTTGTAGGAGGGAACTGCCATTCGACTCAAAGTAAAAAGTGAAAAGTTGGATCAGTACCAATGTTGCATACATTCCAGTTTTATTAACCCGAGCAATGTCTGTCTGCGAAAATATACGCAAAGTCTATTAAAACTGTAATAACATGATGTAATTTTCATAGATAATTTCTCACGCACTCTTCAGAAAGAAGCTTTCGATATTCGCGGGCATCGAAACGAAGAGATATTTTTAATTTTTAATATAATATTTCCAGGAGTACAAAATGTCCGACTTTCTCAGGAGAGTGGTTTTTTAAATAAAATCTGTGTTTCATGAAGATAGAAATGTAATTAAAATAAAAAATAAATCTCACCATCTCTAGGCTTTATTTTATGACAAAGTTAAATACAAATATTCACAGATGTTATTATTATACAAATTACATCAATACAAACTGTCAGATAAACTTCGAAGTTCATTAACGTGGATACTCTTTTGAGGAAAATTCGCACCGACGTTCATTTACGTCCATACTCCCGGAAAGGTTAAATAAACGAGAAAATTATAGAAGTAGTACAAACAAGTAATTAGATGGTGTTGTTTTCTAAAATTTTACCTACCGCCAGAAAACACCGTTCTGTCATTTAAAATTAACTATATTTCAACTTGGCAATCTTAGACACATTTTTATATCTCAGCATAGATAAAGAAGCATTTGGAAGTCTAAGCATTTATAAAGCTTATGAACTGTCAGAGACTAGTAAAGTGATCACTTTATAGACGTGTAACATTCACTAGTGTAAATACCTGACTTCCGTATTCTTCTTCATCTATGTTGGGATGTCAAAATGTTAAGAAACGTCTGACCCATTACTATTTATCATTAGAATCCTAACTGACCATCAATCCTCCTCCCTTAGTTTTTCCCTCTACCTCCTTCCTTAAATTCCCTTTTTCCTTACCTCTCCTTATTATCATCTTTTGTAATTTATGTTTTTTATTTGTTAATTT
The DNA here is from genome assembly GCF_059751285.1 of Brachycentrus maculatus. NCBI lineage: Eukaryota > Metazoa > Arthropoda > Insecta > Trichoptera > Brachycentridae > Brachycentrus > Brachycentrus maculatus. The sequence goes on along the minus strand of NW_028280845.1, from coordinate 2,223,660 downwards.
GGAATTTATGTTTTTTTTTTCAAGTACTATCTACCCTCTAATTGCAAACGGCTATATATGGTATCAAACGTTTTGATCAATATCACTAGTCTGTTTTGGTTGATTGGAAGATATTGCTTTTTAGCAATAAGCCCGCCAATGTACTTATTTATTTTCTGTACATGAAGTTGAAATAAATAAATAAAATGTAAAAATAACATCCATGTGGAGAAACCAAGTTTTGTGATTTGTGTCCCGTTCTATTATAACGTTATAATAACACTGTGTTAAATAAAATATCAACCCTTTTATAATACGGAAATGCTGTCATAGCGTTTATAAAATTTCCAATCCAGGCGTACAAGATGGCGGCTCTGGGAACCGGAAATAACGCAGCTGCAGGTTGCACTTCCGCCCGGCTGAACAGCGAACCGGAACACGATATTTACTGTTGGGAAAACGGAAAACTGTTGCATAAACTCCAATCGCGTGATAATATTCCGTTAGATATTTTCCAGCAACATACTTTTAAAAATGGCAACAAAGGCTTATTTAAAAGATTCAATATTCAAAGAACCAATATCTATTTTTAAACTGAACGTTTTTACTTCGTGCTAAGTAGATTTTATCTTTTTTTTATATTTGAAGCACTAACTTTGTGATTTTCCATTTTATAATCAAAATGTAACTTTGTTTTAAAATCACTATAAATATTTTATTATAACTTAACTATAATGTCTACCGGTTTCGAAGCTAACCGCTTCTTTATCAAGACTGATTAATATTAAGTATTATTTAGTGCAGTATTAATCAAGTCTTGATAAGGAAGCGGTTAGCTTCGAAACCGGTAGACATTGTAATTAAGTTATAATAAAATATTTATGGTGATTTTAAAACAAAATAACATTTAAATTATATTATAGATTTTATTTCATAAATTGATTCGGCAGTGACTTTGTGGTAATATCTATCCATTTTTAATTTAAGTTTTGATGGTAAATATCACTACTAAAATCTATTGTGACACGTGTTTCGATGCATTCCACGTCGTTTTCAAACACAGTATGTTTATATCAGCCGTTAAATAACAGGTTGTTAATATATACATAACAATCGGCGGGTACGTATGAGGAGATGCATGAACGTGGAAGAGGCGAAGAATGTTTGCAAAGACAGAGTGGTGTGGCGTGATTGTTAGTTAGTTAATATATATATATATATATATATATATATAAAATTAAAAAAATAAAACCCTTATCTGTACCCCAATGGTGCATAGGGCACTACGTCATATAAACGCAGTGTTATCTTGATCGTTTACATATGAAGGAAAGGTGATCAGCCCTCCGCTTCACGTACCAGTCCATGGAAGTATTGAATAAATATTACAGTGAAAAAATCACTTATATTTATTTTACCCCCCTTGGGAATCGAACCCGGGACCTCTAGAACGGCAGCCGAGCGTGCTGACCATTACACTACGTAGGCGGACAAAATACAGTTAATATATACATAAAACAATATGTCTGATATCTGAAGACCGTTCTACGAAAATGTAATAATGCGAAACGTGAATACACGATCCTACCAAAATAAATTTGAATTCATTTGTCGTAATGTCTTTGTTTCAAACATTGTAAGGTAGGGAGAACAGGATCCCAGAAGCGTGTGGGGGTTTATATGGCATGTATCCTTTAAACTCCCTCTCGTGTAATGGACTATGACGCAGGAGCCTACAAAAAACACCCTAAAACGAACAAGCCCGTACGTGGAAGGCTTAATGGCCAATCGTAAAATAATAAAATAATGAAAAATACATATTCCCCTTTCAGTCTTCAGTGAGATTACCGTAACGTCCGCGCTACCGTATCTCATAACTAACACCGTTAACACGCAGATAAAATGAAAAGCGAACATAAAAATACGGATATAAGGTGAGGCAAAATAACCACCCAAATCCTGAAACATTTTGAAAAACATAATCTCACATTTTGTTGATATTTCTGGATTCTTTAAAAACACATTTCGTGCTATCACAAGATCACGAGCGGCGAGTTCATTCTTTTTTTGTGATTTTCATTGTGTGATTGTAAGACGCAAGCCCTCCCGCGTCGAGTTATGAGCACCTAACGACACGTGTTATAAAATAACCACAATTTATGATTTCAACACAATGCTTTTAAGGTGAAGTTTGTTAAAGAAATGTAATTTGACGCGGACGATATGAGATCGCATGGAAAGAACGATGACAGAAAATAAACGATAATGTGTTTGTATCATGGTGATATCTATCCGCTACAGAGCAAAGCAAGACAACAAATTAGACGTTTAAGACATGTTTTTTTAGTATTGAAATTGATATATGAAATTGAAGTAACCGATGTGTGGGGAATCAATATATGAAATTGAAGGTGAAAAAAAAAATCGCCTTGTTTTACAGGGTGTGCAATTAGTGAAAGCGAAATTACGTACATTTTTTTTAAAGAAATGAACAAATATATTCTTCTTCTCCTTTATACGCACCCAATGGTGCAGAGCACTGCATCATATTGACTTAGTGCAAGTTTTATCTTGAACGATACTTACGTGAAGGCAGGGTGATCACTCCTGTACTTCAAGGACCAGTCCAAGGTTATACTAAATAACTACAAGAGTGTAAAATAACTAATATTTATTTTCACCCCCCCTGTATAGGCTAACCATTACACCACGGCGACGGCGGAGCGAAAAATATATAGTAAAAGTTATAAAATGGGAGTGCTTTTGGGGAGTCAAATTTTGTTCCAGCTAGTACCCCCTCCTTCAGTGTTTTGGCACTGCGAGCCAGGGTTGCCAGCACCTAGCGCCATACTCGCTCTGAGCATGGCGTTAAGGGATAGAATAATAGCAACCAGATGAGCGAAAGGCGCCTTTTTGCACCGTGCCAGACATTAAATCTCACTTAATGGAGATAGGAAGGAAGCCCCTTCCCCTTCTGCGTGTGTGACACCCTCATGGGATAAACATAATGACTACAAAACATATTTCAACAATATCCATTTCGGCGTATTAGAAAAATATATGGCGTTCGAACAGGAAGGCGTGGAATGTAAATCATTTTAAACATTCAGTATACGTCATGATATATATTTTTTAAAACGCACTTTCGAGATTGAAGACGTTTACGTTACCATTTAATTCCAACCAAGAACGAGTAGTGCCATAATCATGCCAAAAAGAAAAACAATGGTATAATAACAACACAAGTTTTTCGGAATAACATAATTTATTGCCTTGCCAGAAGAAATGAGAATGGAGAAAGATTATGATGAATTCAAAAAAGAAAATCACTAGGATAATCTTACTAGTTTACTGTTACCTAATTTTTGATAAAAAATAATTGCTTTTTTTCTTATTTTTCTTTTTTTTTCTTAGATTGTTTCTAAGTCTCTTTTATTCTTATTTTAATATACCACAAGATTAATTTTAAGTGTACTCATTACTGAAAATTCAGGTAAAAATAAGTTTGTAAAACTAACTCCCTCCTTAAACACGAGCAGTAGATTTGTGAACAAGGATTTGGACACAACCAAAATGTCAAATTACTAACTGCATAAAAAAAATTTACTCCTAAAAACAGGCCACAAGGCCTACAACAATATGAAGAAGAAGATAAAAAATTTAAGTCATGTTTTCAGGCGTCTTTCAGGATGTAAAATAATCAGTTAAGGATCTTGCATACATCTATATAAAAGGACTCTCCCAAAAAAAGCTTTCTGAAACCAACCATACATGCTGCCGTAAACTCAAACATGAAGTGACATGATAAATGTATAAGCGACATGATTTCTGATATATGTATAAGTTCCATAAATTTGAACAGTGTGGTTGTCAATCATGGGTTGATAGGTGAATATTTCACGCGTGTAAAATGATCACTTTACCAGCGTTTTGCAGAACATAAGCCCTGTAAATACCTAGACCTCCATATACTTCTTCATCTATGTTGAGGTGTTAAAATGTATATTAGTTTTATTTTTCACCATTCTGTCCAATGAACAACAATACCAAGTTCAGTAAAATGTATTCTTTCACGCAGTGAATTAAAAGCGTAGAGGTAAAACAAAAATAGAATTTAACTTACATATCATTGGATATATCAACGATTTATCGTCGGGACATGACATATGTCTCAATTTCGTAATATCAGCCTAGGAAAGCGACTAGAGCGGGCAATGATCCGAGCGCGAATCACGGCGTGGAAGAGATCGATCCTTATTCCTTATTGAAGTGTCACGGGAGGATATTGCGATCCTTTCCGCCTCGCAGTGTCGCCCAGTTGTACCTCCATAATTCAACAGATATTAAAGCCAGAGTAGAAATAGGGTCAACTGTAAAAACACGATTCCAAACATGCCGCCATCTAATTTGATACGTGACACTACGAAAATAGGAAATAAAAAAAATAAAAAAATTGGCAGTCACCCAGCGAAAGGATGTTTCTGCCAATGTCACGCCTTACTTTAGTTTACAAATAAAATAATAATAAATCTTAATTCAAGTATTACTTAGTCAAAAATACCACTATTTCTTAAAATCTATTGTGACACGTTTTTCGATGCATTGCGCACCATTTTCAAACACCGTATGTACTACTACTACTACTACCATCACGCCGTTTCCCCGCAGGGGTAGGCAGAGAAGATAGAGAGCCACACTCTTCTGTCCTGACATACACTCTTCGCCTCCTTCACATCCATACATCTAGTCATATATCCTTTCCGATTACGCAGACTTTTGACACCGCCAGATTTTAGGTTCTGATTGATCGTGCCAAGTCTTTTTCGGTCGTCCTCGTTCTGTTTTCCCTCTCACATAACACCGTATGTAAAGTCTAAATTTGAGAGTTGTGTCCTTGGGAAGTTACTAAGTAAGACTTTAATTAAAAATGGATAGATTTTACCACAAAGTGACTGCCGAATCAATTAATGAAAAAAATCTTAGATTAAATGCGTTAAGCTCATTTTAGAGATTTTAACCGCAATTATAGAATACGGATCAGGAAGCATGGTGGATACTTGGGTGGAGAGTTGTGTTCCTGCCTGTATTAAGCTTTTAAGAAAGTTCTCCTTGTCATTTGTCAGAGAGGACACTGGAATAAAGTATGATTCGCATCCCCTATGCCTTGCCCACATTCGCAAATTGGTGATGTCACACTTTATCTTGCAAAGTCAGAAATTAGTAAATTTGCTAACAATTTATAGCTGTCATATTTTTTTTGCCAGACAGGTTTTTTTGTGATTTTGTTTTTAAGACATATTCCAATACGATTAAATGAAAAAAAAAAGAAAATATAAAGCACAAATTTTTAATATTTGCATAATGCTTATGAAGCAGTAAAAATATTTTTAGAAATCTATAAATGAAACATCAATGCTATCAATGATACAAAATAATAATTAAAAGCCTAAAAATAAAAGTAAAAACGCAAAGGATCAAAAATATTTTATTTACATTTTAGTTTTGAACTGACATTTCTTGGTGGAACTACATTTTATATAATAAAATACCGACATCATCAGACTCGTCTTCTTATAGACTAATCTACTTTAATTTACTTTAAATCTACTTTATCCGCAAAAAAACGCAGACTATCTCATAATAACGAAATTTCCTGCTCCATGAGTCGATAAATGAATTCACTACCGTTAGCATAGATGACTTGCAAATGAAAATGCCAGTAGGTAAAACGGATACACATTCCGCCGAGCGATTTCGATGTTCGCCGGTCGGGTAATTCTGTCTCATCAGGTCAAGCGAAAAGTGTCCTTCTACCCCTTTGCAGGACGACTGTTTTCGTTTATTTCGTTTACATATTCACATGCGCGTTTATAAATCCCGCCGAATCCCTGGTGAGGAAAGGCCAGCGAAAAATACTCGACAGACAAATAAATCGGATTATCGAATAAAATTGAATCGAAAACGAATTCTGCTGTATACCTGAATCGCATGAAAGGATTATTTTTATTTGATTGTAACGCGTTATCATTATATGAATATCGTGAGAGTGAGAGTAATCATTAGCACTATCGATAAAATTAAGAAAGGTGTGTTGAGATGGTTTGGACATGTGGAACGAATGAGTGAGGAAAGAACGGTAAAACAAATTTATGAGGCGAATGTTAGTGGGAAAAGAAGCAGAGGAAGACCGAGAAAAACATGGCACGATCAGGTATGCCAAATACTTGAAAGTGGTCAGGTTAGGAGTCGTAACAATCGGCGGGTATGTATGAGGAGATGCATGAACGTGGAAGAGACGAAGAATGTTTGCAAGGACAGAGTGGTGTGGCGCTCTATTCTCTCTGCCTACCCCTGCGGGGAAGCGGCGTGATGGTTAGTTAGTTTTTTTTTTTTAGAGAGTAATATATCTAAATAGTGAGAGTGAGATGACCTTTATAAAAAAAATCAAAACATATTTGATTGCTAAATCATTTCCACTTCTTATTTTCCCCAATTCGTTCACAGTGAAGCGCCCTTGAGGTAGTTTTTAACGAAAAAGGGGATATATAAATTATCCAATTATATTATAATTATTGTTATCATACAATTTTGCTATATATGCGTCTTATACGCGTGAAATATATATCAGCACATTGAAAACATCACAATAAATTTTATCGATATTATACAAATCCTAGTTTGTTCAATAAAATTCTGATCACGATCTTTTTATTTCAATTTCATTTTTAAAATATTTATTTTCAATTAGTTTGGGTGTTTATGACAAAAACAAACATATGTACATATATGATATGAATATATATTTAATAGAGGAAGCTATAACCTGAGATCAAGGAGAGCTGACCCTAACAGTCTATAAAGACGAAGTTGGGATGGAGCCAGGAAGGTCTGGATGTTTGTGACAAATTTTTCACATAAACCTTCCCTATCTTTACTATCCTACCAGCAGACACACTTCTAAAAAAAGAGATTTTGCTAGTATTAATTAAAAAAAAACATTTAAAAATTAATTTAAAAAAACATGATTTCCAAATACATCTGATTCCTCTTAAAATCAGGTAATGTAATTTACAATTTTTCACTTTTCCGCGCCTCGAATAAATAAAGTTACGCGATGACATTCAAGCGGGAAAAAACATTTAAATATGATAATAAAAATGAGTCAGTCGGCAGGCGGTGATAACGAAAATGCATTTTCCCGATGCACAAAACTCCGAACATGGCTTGCGTTACTTGCACACGACAGCGCACACGGAGCGATTACGTCATACGGCTGATGTCATGAAACGGTGGGTGCTTTATTCTGACGTATGTTGTAAAAATAATAAATTTAACTGAAATATTTAAAATACAATCCGATCAAGGATCCAAAATACGTGAACTGAAAAAAAACTTAGTGGAAAGATATAAGTGTGAGTGATTAGTTATATTTTATCATTTGTGTTCTTTAAACATGCATCTTACTTTATGTTTTTTTACTAGTATGTATATGCCTATTTACTATACCCATCTATTGTTATACGTTTTATATTTTGCCCTGTGTTAGTGTTGTTTATTTTTTTATCTTTTTTTAAACTTTCTTATTTGTGTTTCAGTTTTGTTAACCTTAGTCCCAAAATCAGAAATGGAAATTACTCACCGGGAATATTATATTAGTATTTTGTCTTATTAAGACATTATCAAACACGACCATTTGATATGGTCGTGTGTAATAAGACGAAACGCGTCACATATTATCATATACATGTAAATACAAGTAGAATTCAATCCAATAACCGTGTTTAATTTAGGATATTTTACCCAACAATACTTGATTCATGACAAGTTTTCTTCTGTCTTCATATGCTTCATCGCCAATCGATTTTTTTCATCCATATTCCAACAGGATCTACATGCGTCTATGTGTGCAGCGCATTATCACGGATCAAACTTGATTATGCTATAATATATAGCTCAGGCGAATTGCGAAGTTTGCTTATGCGAAATGGGAAACGGGACGTATTGATTTACCATTGCGGACGTAATCGCGTTATCAGCGCCTATCAAAATAAGCTAGCTGTACCGAATGATTTCGTACATCCCACAAAACTAATCCGAGTCGCGCAGTAACGAGCGCTCAACTATTTTGTTTCCTCTAATCGATATTTGAATAATGAAAATCATAACGATATATTGCGTGTATCTCAACAAAATGAAACAATCAAACTAACTAACTTACTAATCATCACGCCGCTTCGCTGCTGGGGTAGGCAGGGAGAGAATAGAACACCACACCATTTTGTCTTTCCAAATATTCTTCGCTTCTTCCACATTCATGCATCTCCTAAACATACTACCCGCCCATTATTCCGACTCCTGATATGTAGTATGTATGTTTGTATGTGTGTATGTATTTATGTGTGTGTATGTACGTTTATATATATCACGACGCAATACAAAAGCTGATATGACAATGGTATTAATATTGGCGGTAATCTGAAAAAGTCAATAAAAATCTGTAAATTGTTACAGATTTTTATCAATACGGTACATACATTTAAAAAAAAACACGCCTCGTATATCGTAGTCGTACAGGAGAAAGTGACCAACTTACAAAACGTAAAATGTTCAGGAGGGCCATTTAAGTAACTTTTGCTTGGCAAGAAAATAAACATCAATGCAGTTAGTCATTTTTAACAAGCCAATATATTGTACTTCCAAGTTTAAAATCCTTTGGGATTTTTTCAGGGCAATATTTAGCTAGTAAGATATCAAATAGTCAATAATCACGTTTTTGTAAAAAATGCACTTTCTCCTGTATGACTACGATATATTAATTAATTAATTTTTCATAAATACCATTAGGATTAGTTTACAATAATACTAGATTAATATGACCTGGCCTTCTTACTTACAAAATCATAAGATACGTTCGATGTTTTATATAAATCAGGATAAAAGGAATATCCCAGTAGAGTTTTGTAAGAAATTTCATAAAAGTCTTCAAAGACCGGCCATTGTCGATTTATAATGCGGCACTGTGTGCGGGATATCGAATGTAAGCTACACCTTGGCTGAAAATATAATATCCTGAAATCCAAAGACTCAATTTACTATCTATCAAGTGCACGAAGGCGCCCATCGAAATTTCAGTATAGCGAGCGAATTTCGCAACTCGAAACTCCCAGGACCGCAGAATACACAAGGAGTAACTTAATATAATACTAAGGATGTATGCAGCGTCCGGCGGGCAGTTGAGTGAAGTCTCAAAGGTTGGGAGCATGAAAAGTCGACTTATTTCAGCGATCTACGTAAGCCACAGATAAGGCATTACTCAAAGAAAGGCGAAGTCCATACAAAATTGCTATGGCAGATGTATTTTGATCTTTTGAAGGTTTCGCAAAGTAGCCGTCCGCGCTAAGCCGGCCGCAGTGAAATAGACTTTGTGAAGTGTATGAGCATTGTGGTCGGCTCGGAGAATGGGAATTCCCAATATTACAAAGAAATGTTCAAAAGCACGAATTTCGACGAATATGAAAGAAAATATACGAGTTTCGAAGAAAGTCATTTGCGAATTCGATACAGCATGAAAATGTATGGAGGATTTTTCGAGTTTAGATTTTTTATCAAAGACCGTCTGTCTGCTTGAGAAAAATCTAGAGAGGAAAAAAAGCAATGTTATCTTACTTTGAATATCGAAAAAACATGTTTCACATTTCACATAAATGAGATGCGTATCTTTTCTTTATGCTTTGAAATACATAAAATTATTTATATTTTTTTGTAAAAGTCTTCATTGGACAAAAAAAATGCAAAATATTGACGAAATTCATATTCAACGATAACTAAATGAAATCATTTGTATAAAAAGAAAATTCAAGATTGAAAACATTATACTTAACTAACTTACTAACCATCACGCCGCTTTCCCGCAGGGGTAGGCAGAGAATAGAACGCCACACCAATATGTATTTGCAAACAATTTTCGCATCTTCCACATTCATGCACCTCCTCATATGTACCCGACGATTATTGCAACTACTGACCTGAACGCTTTCAAGTATTTGAAATACTCGAAGATGTCAATAAATTTTCCTTGGTCTTTCTCTTCTTCTATTGCCAACCACATTAGCCTCATAAATTTCTTAAAACCAAAAGGAAACCGAGAGAAATTAACTCATCGAGACGATCGAATCAAATGTGGAATGGTGGAACACCTACGCGGGTCTCGTGGGTCAACCGGCTGGGTACAGTGACACATGTTGAAACAATTACACTACATTCAGTTCATGTTGAAAACAAACTAAAAAACGTTTAATTCGATAGTATTAACATAATTAGTGCGTGTTAATTAATAGAGCGTGGTATCAATGATAGTAATGGTATACACTCAGTTCATGCTGAAAACAAACAAAAAAATTCGAATTCGATAGTATTTCAGAAATTAGCGCGTGTTAATTAATATAGCGTGGTATCAATGAGTGTAATGGTATACACTCAGCTCATGTTAAAAGCAAACAAAAAAAACGTTAAATTCGTTGATATGTATTTCCAAAATTGGCGCATGTTAATTAATAGAGCGTGGTATCAGTGATAGTAAACAAGGCAATAGAAATGGTTCTTCCTCGTAAGTTATCTACAGGAAGACCAAGGAATTCATGGGTGAAGCAGAAAGATGATTCGAAGGCATGGCCTAGGTGACGTTATCCAGGAGAGAAGGACATATAACCTGAGGACGAGGAGAGCTGATCCCAGCAGTCTACAAGGACAATAAGCTGGGATGTAGGCAGGAAGAAGAAGAAGGTATCAGTGATAAATTTTCTCAATCTTTAAAAAAAATGCACGCGGACACCTGCTTCACTTTTGCCTCCTAATATCAGGATTTTTCAAACTGTATTGTTATATGGTACCTTATAAGGTCACACACTTAGCTTTATAAGAAATTTTCTTACATTTCAAGGCGGTTCAAATACTAAAATCGAATTTCTTGATCACTGCCGTGTGTTGATTGTACTTCTTGCCAACGTTTGAGTTTCAATTACAGGGGGGGCATCTTTAGAACGCTATGACATGAAATAACGTCATTTAAAAACTATCAACATTTCATTTCACAAAGATACGAAGATGTTGAAGACACCATTACAAAACTCTATAATATTGTGCATAAAATTGTGTGATCAAAGTAAATCAAACCGAGAAAATAAATACCTGAAAACACGTGAACTATGGCTTTGAACGTAGTAGCGTTAAATATTACATGCAGATTTAAAAATGAGCTTCTAAGGAACAAAAGCTGTGAATTTGCCAGGAAGCTTCGTGAAACATTGTACATACATCCGCGTTTATGGTAATATGTGCACTCTCGCAGCAGAACAAAGTCGCACTGGGAAAGCTCGGAATAGGATTTGCATACATATTTCTAGAAAGCAAAGGCAAAATCGGAAAGAATTGCACCGTGTTCCGCTCAACGCGTTCATAGTTCTTGCACAAGTTGCGCCTCGGGACAGGACGAGCTCCAGACGCTAGCCGGATGTTCAGGCGCTCAGGTGTATAAATTTATATAAATCTTTCTACCAAGTAAAACGTGTTGAATACAATGGTGCTAATCAGGGGTATCTGCATTAAATTTACCCCTCTTTCTCCCCTTTATATGCAATGCCTTAGAACCATGAAGCTGAGAGTACGGAAGGCACATTTGAAAAATTGATGGAGAATTTTAGTTGATATCAGAACTTGAAAACCCGATTTTGTAGAGATTAAGATGGTGAAATTACAGCCAGAATTAAAGACATGATAAGTTATATCAACAAATCATCTCCAAGTTCACAAAAACTCGACAAGTAAGGTCACTAATTTTCCCTATATTCCTACATGGAAGAGAATCATGGACTACAAAAGCCCGTATACAAATGAATTAAGTAATCGCTTAAGCCAGCCAAATGCCAGATCGTTAGCCCTGGGATGCTCAGATTTCCATCTTCTTTCATATAAAAATGAACGATGTTTCAAGTTGTGGTACCTATAATATTCATGTATTTTGCCTATTTAAAGCATATTTCTAAAAAATTATACGACGGTAAGGAATTTTTAATGATTTTAACATGGAGATTCATTAAGGGAAAAAATCTTTAAATTTTCCGCCTCTCATTGTTGCCACAACAATACAAATTCAGAACAATGGACCCGAGAATGGATTCACAAAAGTACAGGAAATTTTTTCTTATAATACTTGACAGCTGTATAAAGAGCTTTTTAATTCACAGTTACATTAATGTCTGGTTAGAAGCGTATGAAGAGCTTTTTTACCACGTGCCAATCTACCTGATGATGCATAAATTCAGAGATTCCAGATTGTTTCAGGATAACTAAATCACAAACGACTTTTAGGAAAATAAAATAAAGCGGGAATGAAATACAGGATTAAAACATGTAAACAAATTAAATTTTTCAAATTATTATTAACCGTTTGAGCTGAGAATAAATATATCGACTGTGGTATACTTTGCCAAAAGCGCTGCCCGTCGATATACCGACGATGACGCCTATACAAAGTCAGGTTTATCCAAAAAGTGATGTTAAAAGCTATTTTCAACACGAAAACTCCGAAAACGAGTCAATTTTCCTTAACACATTACTGTGAATGATAATTTTGTTGGTTTTTAATAAAAATATGAGTGGATAAAAAAAAGGTATTTTTATTTCTCAAAATAATATTCATCCACAAAGTAAACGCTTTCAATATTCAAAACCAAAAGAAGATAATTTTATGTTTTTTTCGCAAAATGCATTTATTTCAAACAACTACTACTACAACCATCACGCCGTTTCACCACAGGGGTAGGCAGGGAGTATGGAGCGCCACACTTTTCTGTCCTGACATACATTCTTGAATTTATTTTTAAATACGTATGTTAATGAGAAAAATCTATCAAGATGATTTACGATCGAAGATAATTTTACAAAAAAATACAAAATTGAAGATAGAATCATACAGAGAAAATATAGCAATACACAGTAAGTATACAAAACATTGATTTTATGAGCATGTCGGAGTAGTCAATATTTAATTTTGGCATCAAACAACAAAAAAATAAGAAAATTAGTGATGTAGAATACCGTTCATCGTCGGGTTATTATAAAGTCGGTAGAGATTAGTAATAAAGGCAGTAATTCCAATTGCTGCGGAGCTATACATTCGAGACATATTATAGGGATTGTATTTTTGTACTCACACGCGAATATTATTTCATTGCTATTTTCCAGATATGTATATTATCTACATGAAAATCAATATTTCATTAATTGATTTGGCAATCACTTTGTGGCAATCTCTATCCATTTTTATTTGAAGTTTGACATGGTAAATACCACAAAATAAAATTTATTAAAATCTGTTGTGACACGGATTTTGATGCATTCCGCATCATAGATTGTTTGATTACGCATAATGCAACGAAACACGTGTCATAATGGATTTAAAAAAAATAGTGGTATTTACCAAGTAAACGTAAATTTACAAAAACAATAGAATTTTAACCTTAGTTTTAACATACAATACGATAATAATAAAATAATAAAACCCTTATCCACACCCCAATGGTTAATAGGGCACTGCGTTATATAAACGCAGTGTTATCTTGATCGTTTACGCATGAAGGAAAGGTGATCAGCCCTCCGCTTCAGGTACCAGTCCAGGGTAATATTGAATAAATATAACAGTGAAAAAATCACTTATACTTATTTTACCCCCCTTGGGAATCGAACCCGGGACCTACAGAACGGTAGCAGAGCGTGCTGACCATTACACTACGGAGGCGGACAATACGATAGGGTGTGATAATTGAAATTCATTTAGAAGTAATTTGTTGTTTGAAATGAAGGATATCAAACAAGTATAATTATTCAAAGAAGATCAAAGAAGAAAAACCTGTATACTCAAAATAGAAACAACGATTTCGGCACAAGGTTAATATAATACTTCCACGGTAATTAATGTGTGTACTACCTTGAGTACAATAAGGCACATTACACCTCCAAGTAGGTACCACGATATCGCGAATAAAAACCGGCTATAAAGAATACTTTAACCGTAATTAATTCATTTTATTACATGATATTTTAATCAAAATTATATATATAAAATAAAAGGTTTTCTCCTGTTTTGTGTCAACATAAACACGTGTTTTGCGATGTGATAAATTTTATGAATAAAACAATTAAGTCGGTACCTACTTACTTATATCTACCCATAAGTTTATTTTAGTACATAATACACATAAGTCTCTCTAAGAGGGTTTTACGAGGGTTTTTAAAATTAAGGGACAACCCAAAGTCGTATTTTCACTTACCATTACCTTACGAACAACATTTATTAAATGATATAGATAGAAAAAGACAAAAAAATATGAGCGTGAATCAAATTTTAGTAACAAACATAGCACTTTTTAATAGATTTATATTATCCACAGACACTTCGTGATGGGATTGCATTTTTAATATATTATTAGATTAAAACCAATATTTTTAGCTTTTCCACTTTATTTTTATTTGACCAGCGACCGGGTTTCGTCGTTACCGACATCATCAGACTGGTGGGAGGCTATACAAATTGTTATATATAACATATACAACAATTTATATAACATAACTATATATATATATATATTTATATATATATATATATATATATATATATATATATATATATATATATATATATATATATATATATATATATATATATATAACATAACAACAGCTATATATATATATATATAACATAACAACAGCTATATATATATATATATAACTTAACATAACAATTTGTATAGCCTCTTACCAGTCTGATGATGTCGGTAACGACGAAACCCGGTCGCTGGTCAAATAAAAATAAAGTGGAAAAGTTAAAAATATTGGTTTTAATCTAATAATATATTAAACATAGCACTATTAAAACAGTGTCGAGTCGTGGTCCCGTGGTTATATCTATCCATTTTTTTTTAAATTTCAATTGGTAAAGTGAAATATCGCCTTTTCAAATAGGAGTATTTACCAAATAGATTTTTTATAGTAATTTTTTGTTTTTGGTAAGCAATAGCCAAATTCGATTAAGTTTTTTTGACACTCTTTTGGATACCTGCTTTATTCTAAATATATCATCGTTAAGTAAAAAGTCTATGTTAAAATAAATGTGGGGTTGTGGTCCCGTGGTTAGTGGCGCGGACTCTTTTCTCTGTCAGAGTTTCTCGGTTCAAACCCACTCTACCACAACTTGATACCTATTTCCAATAATGAGCCGCTTGGGCTCACAGAAATAATATGAAATTGAAATATTTGTGTTAAAAATAAAAATACTTTGTTTTTAAATATATATCTATAAAAAATACGTTTTGATGGACCTTAATTGGGTTCCAAAATATTACATTACTGAAGACAGAAATAAACCGAGCATAACAGAAGAGGGTGACACAACAAAAGCTAAATATAAATTTAAAAACATCTCGAGACAATTTGCATAATGTAACCTTTTCCAGGGAAACCATTAATACACAAAGATAAAATAATAAAACATTCGCGGGCAAAATATTGTTCGGAAAGAGAAATAAGAATAAGCTGATGTAATAGAAATACAACCATTTTCTTTTTGTTTTTCTTCGGCTGTGGGGTTCTTTATTCAAATATTTATTGAGAAAATATCAATTATCGCAGCTAATCATAACTTGAATTATAAGGTCTCCCAAATGTGTATTTTATTTTTCAGACGTTTTTATTGACTTGATCATGTTTATTTTTATTTAATTTTTCGTCATTTGAAACCATAACAATAATTGTAGTTTAACAATTGCTTGACGGAAATTTCTTTGTGAAAAGGTAAAACAGTATTTATTGCATCAATAAAAACTGAAGCTTTAAATATTTAGTGTTAAATATTTTGAAATATATTGAAGATTTGTTCGTGAAATACGGTTTGAAAGCTGTCCCACCGCATTTCTAGATCCGATACAGAAGCATCAAGGCTTCCCGACAGACCTCCTCTAGCAAAACAATTTTAAAAAAAAACTAAGTTGAGAAATTTATTGAAAATGTGGAAAATATGGTATAACTATTCTTTCTTCACTCATTCAATTCACATACAATTCTCAATACACTTTTCTTAAATTTATCGATAAAGTTCATCTCAGGCTTACATTTTTCCTTATATTCATCACCATTAGAACATCTATCATACATTGTTTTAGCGCACATTCTTCTGAGAGAACGCATTTAGACTGCATTCCGTCCACTTTCATCCTTATTGCCATAATATTATACAACGCACTCAAATTAGTATTTTTTTTTTGGTATATATTCGTGTCCGTACATCATCGTTTATGAAGAACACGTTTCACGCAAAATTACATTATAATAATATGTAAGCATATATTGAATGAGGCCAGAGCACTTGTGGGAATATCAGTAGACCTAAAACAGTAGGTTATTTGTAAGTTCAGAAGCTGGTTAAAGGGCATTAGGAACGATTCCTAATGAAGATAGGCCTCCGCGGAGGAAATTGTTCATTTCAGGCGTTTCCCAGATCGCCCGAGAGATACAAGGATTACATGCTACGCTTGTACAGTCGCCATGGCAATCTGAATCCGAGTGTAATGCCTACCTAGAGCCGGCGAGGTGATAAAGCCGGCGATTGTTGGAAAAATGCCAGATGTAAAGTAATAGACGTTTGGAAAGTAAATTAAGAAAATACAATAAGTTTATATAATATTTATACTGTGATGCCAAAAAGTCATGCGATAAGACGGCTTATCAGTGGCAACGCAATAGAGAAAAAAGGCTAAAAATAGGAATTACAAAAACAAACAAAAAATCTCAATAAGTAGACTTTGGATGGAAAGAGTATGTTTAAAAAAAACACTCACAAACCGAAACGCTTCATATTTTTACTTCTGAATATTTAAAAAAAATACATAAATTCGTTGGTTTAAAACATTAAATCTCCTAAAGTCATGTTATGAATACGCTCTGTTGAAAAAGCTTACATTTGGCATTATTTATGTAAAATTCACCTTTACGAGGGCAAAAAAAGTAAAATCTTCAATTGCTAACAAAGCCATACCAAAAAAAGGAAAGAGGTGAGCTTTAAGTGAACTTTTGTTGCGGTATCAGTTCTTAAAGTCTCTTTAAAAGCTAGAATAAGCTCGTCTTTTAAAGTTATTCACCCTTTACTGGATTGTGACATGGAAAACCATGTATTTTTTAACCATCAGGCAAATCCAAATCTATCAAAAATATAACTAACAAACGTAAAAAATGCAACAATCCAAATCTTTCCACATCTTTAAAAAATTAATGCAACATGGATGTTCAACAATGAATGGGCAGAATGGTGAAAGTTACACAACTGTCTAAAGTTACGATGGAGACCTTGCCTTCGGAGAACAAATGAGGCGTCGGAAGACCACAAAAGAGATGGTCCGACGACATAGTCGCTGTAGGGGGTAGAAACTGGCTGCAAGCAGCCACTGACCGAAGGAAATAGAAAGATACGGAAGAGGCCTATATCCAGCAGTGGAGGACAGAGAACTTATGAAGAAGAAAGAGAAGAAGAAGAAACTTCGTCTCAATTTGAGACACCCGTAATATATAAAAAATAAAGCGCTGAAAACTTTTCTCTAATAGGCCCAATATTGTAATAACAAGCGCTCATTTTTCATTGAACATGACAGCCAGTTTGAACATAATTACGGAGTTGAGTTAATGAGATTAGACGAAAGCTTTGTGAGTAGCTTACACTGTCGAAACTTTGATTAGTGAAAAAAAAACACTTCTCGCGAACGTTCTAGGGCGGCTGTGCGTGGGCGGCGAGCAGGCTGACATTTAGGATGAAACAAACTTAACCCCGGACCTGTTGAGCTCCTGGCGACCGCGGCGCCCGAGGGCGGAGGCGTGGGCGCCGGGTGGGCTCCGGCCGCCAGAGCCCTCTGACATTTAGAGCGCTATATGTCGGCATGGATACCTTACCGAGGGCGTTATTAACTATTATTTTAATGTGAATGAGTTTAGCAAGGTGAGTCGTATATAACACTCTCTTTATCATTCGTCGTTCACATTGTGTAATACCACTTTTATAAACTTTTATTCGTGACTACCGGTTTCGGAATAATCATTCCATCATAAGGTCATTAAAATAAAATTATAGCGGTTTGACATTTGTACAAATATATATTTGAATCGTGCATCGCTCTTTAGCGATTCCCTTGAAAATTACCCTACACAACATTTTGAGTGTTTCCAAATACTTGAACACAATTCTGGATTATCTCCAGTTAGGAGTTATTTTTCTTATAATTATTATTTAATAGAGATACACTCAAAATGTTGATAGTAAATTAACTGGTCAAATTATAAGCTAAAATAAAATTGAAAACCATGTTTGCTTTTGTGAACTCGCGCAAACCGTATTAAGTGTTTGATCAATATATATCAAGTGTCAAGAATTTTAGTAGTGTGATTGTCGATCATGGGTAGAATTAGTGAATGTTACACGTGTGTAAATTATTCACTTAAACCAACCTATGACGGAAATGTAAGCCCTGGTAATGCCTAGACTTCCATATTCTTCTTAATCTATGTTGAGATGTCAGAAAAATGTGTAAATTTAAAAGTTTTATTGTTTGCTTGGTAAAATAAATAAAAATTTCCCATCCCGCAAAAAGGGCGGAAAATTGTCTTGTAAATCAATATAAATGTAATTTATATTTGAAGCACTAACTTTGTGATTTTCCATTTTATAATTTAAATGTAACTTTGTTTTAAAATCACTATAAATATTTTATTATAACTTAATTATAATGTCTACCGGATTCAAAGCTAACCGCTTCTTTATAAAGACTGATTAATACTAAAACACTATCTACTAAACAATATTCAAAATATTTTGACGGTTAGGGAAAGAAGCTTATGTAGAAGCGGTCAGCTTCGAAACCGGTAGACATTATAATTAAGTTATAATAAAATATTTATAGTGATTTTAAAACAAAGTGACATTTTAATAATGTCAATATAAATGGACCGAGTGTCCAACTCGCCACAGGTACCTAGAAACCGAGCACGTATTTTTGACACAAACAAATGAGGGCAAAAGCCACCGGAGCCGAAATCAGGCAAAGGAGACAAATATTATAAATCGTTCATTAAAAGGGAGCAGTGGTGGGGGGGGGGATAGTAAGATTCCGGGGATAATGGGCCCAATCTAATCAATATTAAGTGAATAAATCCAGACCCGTATAATGGAGGAGCCTACAGAAGGATGATTAATGAAATATCCTGTATAAAGGTTCCCGGTTTCCCGTACAATGGGCGTCAGAGGTGATTCCTAATCAAGGCAGGAAACACGCCTCGATGGGAAGTTCTAAGGAAGGATTTTTACCAGACAACATTTCTATGAATAATGTCCATTGTGTAAAAAACGGGATATTTCGTGACAACCAAATATTTTACCATATATACTATAAAATAACAACTATGTATAGATTTTTCCACATAGATTTTACTATCTATTTGTGCGCAATATCGAAGTAATGCATATATGTATGTATGTAGCTAATTTGATTTAATAAAATACAGAGATCGTTAGTAGCGTATCTGGGAATATTATTACTAATATCTCTTACATTCTAAAGATCATAACTATAAAAGCATTATGACTGAAGCAAAACATACTAACACAGCATTTTTTCTACATTTTAACTGGTTTGTGTTTGAATTTATACGTTTTAAAAATACTTAATATATTTTGTAAGGTAACTTAATTATGTAGCTTTTGAAAAGGTTAATTTGAATGTAGGGGAAGCAGATGTGTCTCGTTAACGAAAAAATCCTGCTGCGATGTAGTCGTGGGCGTTGGTGAATAGAGCTTTATTAAAATATTAATTCAAAGGTTGAAAACGACTTTTAAAATATATTGCTAAAGCGTTATTCGAAATAATAAGTCAGTAATGATCTATGGGTCCTGACTCCTCACTCCACACCCGTGATTGCACATTCAGGATAAGGGAGCATACGTCATCGGCTTATCTCCCTGGAGTCCGCAATTATTCCATAACTTAGTGGCGCAAATCACACGTGGTTTGTCACACATGAACAGAGTATCCTTGTGGGGCACACTGGACCATAGATTGCAAGCCTCAAGCAAATATGAATATTGGAACTGCAATGCAGTTCGTTAATTCGTTGCTGGAGCCTGGGTGAGAGCCTATCCGATATACGTGTTAGTTCATAAGGATCTCTCACGAGAAAAGTGAAGGAGCATATCGCTCACTCCTTTCAACAACGTCATATATCAAAAATCGTCAATTTTCAGCTGTGCATGCCTTCGGAATGCCCAGAAAATGTACTATGTCCCAGCAAAAGCGGCATATTTTTAATTTAATATTTACCCGCTACAGGGCACAAAGTGTTGTTTTTGCATTTTGAAGAAAAGGTATTGTTTAATTTATTTTTTAAATAAGTATACTAAATATTTTTCGAATGGAGAAAAAACATTCAAGTTTTACCTAAAAAGATCTGTTGCACAGTAAAAAGTTCAATAAGTGGCTTGATATTTATTTTTAATTCATTTCATTATATTCTTAAACATTGAAAACGATCTCCTAAAAAATCAAGTTTTTTTTATATATGACGTTGTTGAAAAGAGTGAGCGATATGTGGTCCACAAACTGTCTCCAAGCTTTTCTATCGGCTGCCAGCTCCGTCACATCCTCCCAAGCCAGATCAGCGTCCCGAAGAATATAAATTAAAATACAAAAAACATTAACTTAACAACTTTATAGGGGGTTTAATGTACATGTTACAAAGATACATGTTACTCCGAGATATCATTGCACTGAGCTTGCAGTCCCTGCACTGCACCGGGCTAGCTGCTAGCTACATCACCTCGAGCGGTCGCGTTGACCCAATTATTTCGGGATCGGGTCACAACACCCACACGTTCATAATACTACGCGAGTACGCACGCACGCCGTGTCGAGGTCAAATTTTATAGGACTGTTGTTTCCAATCTAAAAATTGAGATCTTTTCCGCGCCGATAAAAAAAAATTGCCCAGTTAGCCGGTGCAAAACGAAAATAAGCACTGCTTAATATGAGGAATAAATAACCGTTCCGTATTTCAGGTTGTTTGGTTGTTTGCCATGCTAACTATTCACGTGCTCCTCAATTACAGCGAAAGAATATAACCCTAAAATGAGTTTAAGTATACACTTTGTAGGTATACACTTAGCAATAGAATTTTAACTATCGAAGCTAACTTCCCTACTTATGCCACCCTGGCGATTAGAACACGGTAGATGGTACGTTGTATTCAGTATTACTTTATTTGATCTTTGATATTGAGTTTTACTTTAGGTGATCACGTGAAACACGTAAAACATTCAACATGTAAGACGTGTCTAAAGTGATCATTATAGATCATAAGCCCTGTAGATACCCAGACTTTTATATTCTTCTTCATCTATGTTGAAATGTCAAGATTTTCAAGAAATATGTTATTCCTCAAAAAAAATCGACATAGCACTAAGCTAGCATTGAGCTAATGAACGATGAATAAAGCAGCTGATATCATGGGAACTACGATACAATTACAACGACTTCCGAAAAAATAGACAAATAATACAATCATCGTAGTAGAATTTAGAAGGCATGAAGCATAGATCCATAACAACATTTTGAGTGTGTCCAACTTGTTCACAATAAGAGTTTCTGCTCAATAAAAAGCTTCTTTTCATCTCACCAATAGATGTCTCTAGTGAAGTTCTAGTGATTCAAGAATAATGTTTCAAAGTTGGTTCATGTATATAGAACTTTTAAGAATTTGAGTAGTGTCGTTGTCAATAATGGGTAGAATTGGTGAATGTTTGTAAAGTGATCACTTTAACCAGCCTATGACCGTCGTCAGCCCCGTAAATGCCCAGACTTCCATATTCTTCTTAATCTTTGATGAGATATCAAAAGTAATATACAAGTTTTACATCAAATATGAATATTATCATCAAAATTGCTCCAGGCTGGCTAGCTTCAATAAAATAAATATTTAGACTTTAAGAAATTTAAAAAAAAAACGCTTAGGACTTGTCTTGAACAGTGAAAAGGAAACCTATAACCATCAGTAGATGAATAAAAAAATCCTTAGAAAATTGACATGGCACTAAAAGTTAACATATGTTTAACAAACTAACAGTTGTGAAGCAAATCTCTCGGGCATGAAACTTTCAAAATGATGCTCAAAGCTTTCATTTCTCATTTTCCAGGCTTCATTCTGAGGATTTAAAAAAAAATATTTATGCGATCAAACCCTTCGAGCCGCAAGTGTAGTAGCACTGGGGGTTGTGATTGGGAGCGTAGGACACCTACGCACTCCGTGATTAAGAAATAGGGACGTGATGTGCGTGGAGCCGTGGAGGCGTAGAGCCAACGCGTGATGGGAAATACATACAAACTGGGAAGCCGAATCTTTCGGGAGGGGCGAGCCAAAGGAAACATTGTTTTATCGATTCAATGGGAATTGACCTACATAGGGACGTGATTCGCTTCTTAAACGCGAAAAAAAATGCCGTAAAAAAAAGACCCACCTATTTTTACCGATTATAAACCCACACGTTATAGTAAAAAAGCGAGAAAGCTTTATATACGAGTATATACTTCGCAATTACTTAACTGATAACAGCACCATCTGTCATAGTTCCACCTCTATGAAATCTCGCACAAATATATATATATATATATATATATATATATATATATATATATATATATATATATATATATATATATATATATATATATATATATATATATATATATATATATATATATATATATATATATATATATATATATATATATATATATATATATATATATATATATATATATATATATATATATATATATATATATATATATATATATATATATATATATATATATATATATATATATATATATATATATATATATATATATATATATATATATATATATATATATATATATATATATATATATATATATATATATATATATATATATATATATATATATATATATATATATATATATATATATATATATATATATATATATATATATATATATATATATATATATATATATATATATATATATATATATATATATATATATATATACATCTTTTACTAGTGTTCCTTATTCTCGTAAACTCTTGGCAGATATGCTCCTAAGAGTCTTTATTTCTGGAACTCTTAGCGCGTTTCTTGTTACTGCAGTGTCCGCTCTGCATACTATCCCATAATATATCATGATGGGACGTACACAATTTTTATATATTTTATTGTTGCTGTCTATATTCGTGTCAGGGTTATTCCATATAGAATTCGATATTCCATTGATTCGCCATTTTAAAAGACAAAGAAACTATCCGCATATTAAAAACTTTTTGGATCATTCATGTGAAAACTGCAAATTTTATAGCGCGTGAAGGCGAAATGTACGAAGTTATATACGGCTTTACGGTAACTGTGTGTTGGAACCATAACGATCCTTTTCTAGTGCAACAAATTAATCTTGCATGGAGGAATTACGGCTTTAAAACTTTGTTCTGCAGCGGCATTTTAGCGCCAAATGGCCGCTTAACCGCCAACCGGCCGAGGAGACGAACAAATTCTTTGGCGGAACCCGTCGGTTGGAGTTTAATGGATGCTGAACAATTCTGTCCGGATTCACTACCACCCCTGTCCGGGCGGATTACCCATTTCAGGTCATGTGCTAAGTTTACTCCCAAACGACGGCTGTGGCTAGTTTTGTGATTAATGATGCACAGAATGGCCGCACTCTAGGAGCTACTGTCCATTGCACGAGAGATTATGGATCTTGATTAAAATGCTGATAGAAACGCGAATCCGAATAGAATTTTCTCGACACTGGATGAACGTTAATTTTTAGCGAAATATCGAAGGATTTAGTATATGGGAATAATTACATTCATAGGGTGAGAAGTAGAAATACGAGTAAAGAATTATACATAAATATGCCTATATTAGTGAAATTTTGGTTAGATTTATTTGTTTTTAGAATTATTCGTAAAAAAAAACCTCACGAGTTAAATAAAATGCAAAAAAAAAACAATATGTTAACTTTTATGCCATTTATTTTTACCGAAGTATGTAAACGCTATTTTGCACTATTAAAATTACGTCACAATTTGAAATTTAAATAACTTCATAATTTCATGAGCGAAAAATACTGTAATAGCGAGTGTAATAGCCGAGTTATTCAGTAATCTTATAAATACAGGTGGTGTTATAACAAACCCTAAAGGTATATAAAAATCCGTGGACAATAATAGCTAAATCTTCAGCGCGGTCTCGGATTTTGTAGTCAAAGGAAAAACCTGCGCTTTATAAAGCGGAGTAACGAACAAAAACAAAAAATATATACGAAACGGCGGACTTAGCATTGTTTGAAACAGCGAGACTGTAGTTTGTTAGCTGTACTTAATAATAAATACATGAATAAGTCACTCCGTACTTAGTTTTACATCTAAGGCAGAGCTTTTTAACGTGTGTGACCGGTACGCGAAACATTTTCGAGACGTGCATTCCGTATAGACACAAAGCAGTGTTAAGGCATCATCCTACTTCAAGACGTCAGATATTTTTAAAGGAAAAGAACAGTTCCATGATGACAAACTTAGTTATCTATTTTAATTGAAATAATTTAAAATTCTACCTCCATCATTTGATTGATATACTTATGATGTAGATCTATTGATCATTTTCAGATTTAAAATCTGAGCAATTTTTTTAATGAATACATCACTTATTAGAAGACATCATTAAAACTATCTCATACAAATAAAATTGAAGAGCTGCATTTATAAAAATAAAAGCTAATGGAGGATGAATAAAGCTGCTGAAATCATGGAAATTAGGATAGGATTGCAACGACTTATAAAATAGACAAATAATGCAATGATCAAAGTAGAATCTAAAGCGTTTGTTGTATAGGTCCATAAAAGCGAAGAGTTTGAGAGAGATCCATAACCATCAGAAGGTGAACACAAGAAAAAGAAAAAAATATATAAACAAGAAGAAAATCTGTGTATTTTATCCATAATCGATATAGTTTCTACAAAGAGAAATCGATTGACGAATAACTCCTAAATATTAAATTCATTATCGTTGTTATAACTAGTAGATAAGATATACATACGACTTAAGGTGTTGTTTTACCTTTTTGCCAAGGTAAAAAGCGACACTGAAAAATACGTTGAGAAAGCACTGGAATAGAATACAGGATGCTGTGAAGTATTATAATACATTGTACTCAGTATCCTGAAAAGTTCACGATGGGAAAATTCCTGGCTTTATTTTACGAGATAAAGAACTCGCATAAACGCGTTATTCGAATAAACTTTGTGAAATGAGTACACGAGTAAAATTTTCTGAACATTGTAGATAATTCTATTACATTTTAAACTATTTGATGCCCGCAGATGAGAAAGAAAATTATTTTAACGAAATATATCAATTAATTTATTTGGCAGTTATTTTAAAATCATATCTATCCATTTTTACAATGCTTGAAAATGATACATCGAAACACGTGTCACAATACATTTTTAGAAAAAGTGGTATTTACCAAGTAAAAGTTTAATTTGAAATGGATAGATATGATTGAAAAGTAACTGCCGAATAAATTTACATACATTATTCGTTCGAAATGAAATATTATAATTTTTTTAAAATATTAAAAATACCCTTCGTTACCCTTATCCGCATACAATGGTGCATTTTTATTTTTCTGAAAAAAAACGTTTTTCCATTAATTTACTGTTTTTTGTTTTCACAATGCAATTTTTTAAAATTGTTTTAAAATTGAGTTGTATCATCTGCCCTCTGAAAAAGAAAGCTTACATATTCCATTGTTTCTTTTTTGTTTATTTTTCCGCAGAATAAAGAATATAATTAACAAAACATATATCTTCTCTCGGCACCTACTTCGGTGTCTTAATTCCATTAAGTTTTTAACTCGCCTGTAATTGAAATGTTATCAAAAGATCTGAAGGGCCGAGGGAAAAGGCGGCCTAAGGGGTTGGGGGTGGCTATACGCCCACAGCATTACTTAATAGGAGATGCTTTTCCGAGCTAGATGAAGCCGAGGAAAGAAAATAAGTAAACGAGAACACGGGTTACCGAGAGGATATCTTACATTTATACTAGGACTAAGTGAATGTGTTTAACTAAGAAATAGAAGATCCATTTAGCTACAGGCACGGACGATCGGCTCCTATTTTGCTAGTTGTTGCTCGGCTCTCTAAAGTAACTCATTCGTTCATTAACTCATTAGGAAAAATGTGCTAAAACTAAAGGTATATTTTTTGCTTGTTTTCAGGAAAAAATAGCACATTTAAAATGTGTTCTTGCCGCAAGACGGTCGACGTTAACAAAGAAATCGTAACGATGGTTTTCAGATAGGTAGGTACATATGAAGATGTTATCTTTTACAAAAACTAGTTTTTTTTAGTTTAATTGAAGCTAAATATATGGATTTCAGATACATATAATGATGTAAATTCGTTCATTAATTCATTAGAAACATGTACATAGGAAGGTATCTTTTTTGCTTGTTTTCATAAAAGAAATAACACTTTCAAAATGTGTTTTTGCCGCAAGATGGTCAAAGTTAACAAAAAAATTATTGTTATTATGGTTTTCAGATACAAATGAAGATGTTAACTCGAAAAACAAACCAGTTTTTTTTTAAATATTTTTTCTTATTGTGGTTGAAACAAATATGGTTGTCAGAAACGTAAAGAAAAACTAAGAAAAACATATTTATGTACACTTCATCACCGGATCTTACCCATATAGCACCGATTGAATTGGGATTTTAAATATTAATCTATATTATCTATAATAAAAAATTCGGTAATATCGTGTTGTTACAAATGAGATATCTAATGGAAAAAAAAACTATTTCATTAATTGGAAAATGATGCGCAATGCATCGTAACACGTGTCACAAAAGATACTAAGCAAAAGTGGTATTTAAAACTAAAACTAAAATGAAAAGTGGAAAAAATTGTATTTTTTGGTATTTATAGAAAATAAATACAAAAAACACTTGAATTACGCAATGCGTCTGTGTATAAAAGCGGACATAAAAAAGAAATAACAATAATAAAATGTACGCTTTTTGGAATAAACGACGATTTTGTCAGAAAGCTTTTTTATGTTAATGCTCGCCATATTTCTGTGTCCCGAACTTCCAAGTCCGGTAAGCACCACGACTGATAAGTTGTTGCAATATATTATTTTAATACAGAAAATATATTTATCTTATACAATTCAAAGTTGGAGCATCAACATTCATATCATTAATCAAAATATACTTGTTGAGAATGCTAAACTAAAGAATTTCATTAAAATAGGTTATATTGTGGCTCTCGTGGCAAATTATCGTAGCCGACATTTTTAAGGAATTTCTACTAACCACCCTACCTTCGGGTTATTTTCTGAGTTAATTTTGTAAAAAAAAATATTTTTTTCTGCATAATTATGAAAACAGTTTTTATTGCCAAAACATATACTTTTAGGACTGATGTACTTTTTTACTAGTGTGTTTGCTTTTTCCCTCTCTTTGTCTCGCATCAAATATTTTTGTCACAAGATAAGCGCAATGGTGTGGAAAAAACGACGCGTATCACGTACGTTCGTATGTGTAGGGCGGTTAATAATTTTGATTATAATTTTTAAGGAATTATTTTTTTTAAACTTTTATAAAATGAAACTCCAACATTGTTCTTAACCACTTTTATTCTTGTACTTTTTTTCCAATCGGTTTCGACAAGGTGTTAGTCATCTTCAGGGATAGATATGAACTAAGCATAAAATTGAGAGTTATTTATAATAAGGTGAATATTAAAATTCAGTCCGTTGAGTAGGCGGGATAAGGAGTGGGTAATTAAGTGAGGGGTTGAAAGCGTGGAGTTTTTATTACTATTATTTCTAGGAATGGGGAAAATATTTAAAATAGGACTATTACTTAAATTCACTCGGTTATTAGCTATGGTTAAATTTAGTGTGAATGTTTTTTTTTTTAATTTTCCTAAATCTCTAAATTATGTGATGAGTTACATTCGCTAAATTTTTCAGTACATAAGATCTGCGCGAAGATAATTTTTGGAGGAAAATAATGATTTCCCATGGACGACGCTTGGACACAGGGCGTCATGACCAAGTCAATCTTTTAGCAGTGAAGCTTATTAGGCGGCGATTCTGTAATTGGTAATTGGACAAGAGTCGGGAGTGAAATTTCAAGGACGCGTCAGGTTTATAAGGCAAATATCGTTACACGAGAGAGAAGAAAGATATAAAGTAAAGAGAAGGAGAAAGAGATATATGCGTTTTGACACCACGAAAGTGGAGCGAAAGAGAGCGATGTTTACACAGCGATAAATTAAGTGTCGTGATAGATGTGCACATCAGGCGCTATATATGAACACATGAGGTACCACGCGTTGTGTAAGTAATATGTATTTTTTTTGCAAATTTTATATTGCTTTATTTTTTTGAGAAGCTCCCTCTTTTTATTTATATTTTAAGAATTTTTTTTAATTTTCAAGGTCAAACGGATCGCAGAATGTGGCCTCAAGTGCGTTAGAACACCGAGAAGTTCTAGCGGCGCGACAAATCCGCAGAAATATTATCGGTCGTTGTTCAAATCTGCACACGACACCTTAAAATATGGCGCTGTTATCGCCAGGTTTTCTTTCAACCGAGTCAAGTGCACCCCTTCCCCCTTGAACGGTAAGTACCCCCATCCCCCTCCCACGCAGACACTTAGGTCCTCGGTGAAAGGATGAGGCGGCATTGTGCTCCTTTACCGTAAATATGAATTTGGAATATCTAATTACGTTAGCGAATAAATTACTTGAAAACTAGATGATACTGCGACCGACATTATCAAATGACAAAACTGAACATGAAAATAAAGTTGAAGTCATTTTTTGTTCTTCATATTTCAACCCTTAAATACGGAAGAAACCAATGCCCAGCAGTGGAGAACAAAAGGCTAGAGGAGAAGACGAATAGGCGACGTTAGGGGGACCTGACATGTCACGCACAGAAGAAGAAGAGAAGTTCGCCAAAAACCATGCATTGAAAATTTCGTTAGCTTTCTGATCGTGTACGAAGTACATGATCACCTACGTTGGCAATATTTCTCGATATCCATCTAGTGAATTCGTTTAGGGGACAATCGAGATTCAAAAAAGATTTGAGACAAGATATTATAAGACTTTTGGCGATGGGCATACTTAGGCGGGGTGTAAATGTACCGAAATTTCAGATATTACATAATATAATTTGTAGAAATTTTTGAGGAAAAGGTCAAAAGACGTCGACTCCACTCAGAAAATTATAACAACACTTGTACATCTCATAACTGTTTATGTTTTTTTTATTATTATTTTTACTTTAGCTCTAAATTAAGTCTGCCTATTGCTCTTCTTAACTTTTGCTATATTTTACTCTTGCTGTTTACTTTTAACTCACTTTACATTTGTGAAATTTTGTAATTGGAATATTACAATTACCCGTTTTATTTCTTATTAATTATTGTAAATGTATTTATGTTAATGTTTTGTTAAATTTCTAAATAAATAAAATAAACTAGGGGAATATGGGGCCCAAAAAGGTTGGAAACCACTGGTGTATCGCTACGCTCTTCTGAAGAGAGAACACTTTACATTACTCATACTACAACATTCTTCAGAAATTCCTTTATGGTCCAAGCAGCCAGATGCTGGAAAGTATTACCTCTCTCCGTGAAAAGTGCACGTTCACTAATTAACTTGAAGAAACGTCTGGAACATTATCATCTATCTTTAGATCCTAAACATAGAACTAGAAGTGTTGTATTTTTCAAAAATCATTTCTGCTGAAATTTTGCGTACATATTTTTCGTATATTTCATGTAATATGGCCCTCTAATTTCAAATACATTTTTTTCACAATATATTCTTAAAGTTTCGATTCTAAAGTCATAGATCGACGGCCCCTACGTAAAGTACTCTATCTGCAAATCTGTTACTTTATAGGAGAGAGTTTAGAAGATTTTTTCAACGTATTTTTTTTTATTAATTAATGATTTTATCTGAAATTCTTAACTGGTATTATAAATTAAAAACACTATAAAATAATGCATTAAATAGTTCTTAAACTATATGCTTTGTCAAAATTAAGTAGTTAGCGTTTTAGGAGTTTAGTTCATTTCGAAAATTCGATGTAGATAGTTTTATACGCCTGAAAACTAGGCGTAATTTATTTTATACATTTTTTTTGTTTATTTATATTTGTAGATAACGGTCAGTTGATAACGTAAAAACTCAAAATTGACAAAAATGTAGTTAGAGCACTTTACGTAGGGCACGTCGAGATATTCACGCGCCTGCCAGTTTCAATTCATTTCCATTTATTCAATATTATTTTTAAACTGGGCATGATCAAATATTTCAAATGCTTGAAAGTGATCACAGGTCAGAAGAAATAATCGGCGGGTACTTATGAGGAGATGCGTGGATATGGAAAAGGCAAATATTGTGAGCAAAGATAGATTGGTTTAGCGTTCTATTCTCTCTGTCTACCCCTGCGGGAAGTGGCGTGATGGTTATTTAGTTATTACTTTTTATAAAGATGTTTTTTATTTATACAGCTAAAGGTTTATATTTGTCGAATAAATTTAATATGATATACTTTTCAAAATTTATACTTTATATTGCC
Source organism: Brachycentrus maculatus (assembly GCF_059751285.1). Classification (NCBI taxonomy): domain Eukaryota; kingdom Metazoa; phylum Arthropoda; class Insecta; order Trichoptera; family Brachycentridae; genus Brachycentrus; species Brachycentrus maculatus. The sequence continues at coordinate 2,192,885 of NW_028280845.1, read as the reverse complement.
AAATGGAAAAAAAGTTTCCAAATCATTTCAAATATAAATTATTTCGTAATGCTTTAAATTTGTACAGTATTGAGAAGCTTTTTGGGAAATTTTCATGAAAGCTGAAATCTGAATTTAGAGAAGAAGAAAGAAAAAATTTTCTATACCACAAAAAATGATTAAAAGCTAAGTACATCTTGTTAAAGAACTTTTCGGTAAAAAAAAGTTTTTGGAATGATATCATAATATATGGTATATTTTTTTAAATGATGAACTTACCAACTTTGTAATTATTTCAACAAGATAATATATTATGTACACCAAGTGGAACTCACCTGCAAACAAAGAAAATAATCAAATTAGTAAATATACATCACTTTGTAAATGAGAAAAAAAACTCCTGGAAAGGTTGACGAATTTTTATGAACGATACTTACAAAAAAATCATAAATTTGGTATGATGAACATACCCAATATAAGGTGCATACCCGATATTAGATACACACCCAGTAAATGGCCACATTCCTTTACTTCAATAAAATCAGAGATTTCAATACATGCGGCAAGGAATTCTGGAAAATAATGTCGTTAGTCTTGTACAATGTACCTACAAAGCGGCCACCGTGTCACCGTTTACTCATCCATTATTGATTAATCGGTCCGACAATAAAAATACTTCCGATTCGACATCGCCGCAGCACGCGACTTTCCATTCAGCACACATTCACTTTTGTTAGCGCCGGTTCAGGCGGGGCGCCGCGACGGCCGGACAAAGGCGGCCCGACGCGTCATTCGAGTGCGAACGCGGCTTTTTACGTCGCGTCACTTCAAGAATATTCATTGGGAAAACTAAAATATATTTTTCCAACATAAAAAACTTTAACCACTACGCCGCTTCCCTGCAGCGGTAGGCAGAGAGACACCACTATGTCTTCGCAAACATTCCTCGGCATTTTCATAATCATGTTTCTCCTCATACATGCCCGCCGATTTCACGACTCTTGACCGCTTCCAAGTATTTTACATACTTGATCATGCCAAGTTTTCCCCCATCTTCCTTTGCTCCTATTTCAAAATACATTCGCCTCATAAATTTGTTTTACCATTCTTTCTAACTAGTTCATTCCACATGTCCAAACCATCTTAACACATCCTTTAATTTTACCGATAATGCTTATCTCACCATTCTTTCCTCATTTTACCATTAGAACATCTATCACACATCGTTCTGCCGCACATTTGTCAGAGAGATCGCAGATAGTATTTTTTATTATTAATTTAATTTATTACAAGGTACGTGGAGGAAAAATTTAATACAATAATAAAAATTGTTTATAGTTTAAAATGGCATTGGATTAATGTCTCTAATTTATTATTTTATTATTAAGACATCACAACGAATAAAAAAACTTAATAGCCGTATTTAAATAATAAAAATTCGACTATTCTTACATCTAATTAGGCTTTAAAGTAATCTAGTATCTGACTTATTAATAGAAATAAGCATGAAAAACGGAGTTTTAAATATAAAAATGAAAAACCAAAAAGATTAACATGGGTCGAGCTTTAAGCACGCATGCTCACGAAACCATTATGGCCCAGTCTGGAGGAAATATTCGTTCCGACAGTTTATATAATATTATGATTGTGTAGAGCATACACGAAGGCCGGCCATAAAGCAACCGGTCAGACAAAGGAGCCCAGGGTGGTGGTAACACGCGAAACTGACCCCCGACCCCGTAGCACACGAAACCGCCACCCAGATGGCCGCGCGACCTAACTACCGATCCGGGGAAAATTTACACATTTAATGAACACTGCGGGAGGAATCTGTCCACTTATCTGGGACCTTTCTTATTACACTCGGCTAATGTTAAATGCAATGGGCAAACGCTGAAAAGTTCCTTATTGGCTCACACTAGATTATGCTTCCTGTTACCAACACAGATTCAAATTAAAACATATTTTCTTGAATGTTTTTCGCAGATTCACATTTTATAAACTTTATAACATAAAATAACTATGTTTTTAACCACTTTTTTAATGGTAAATTTTTTCTGCAACCGGTTTCGACAAGAACCTTGTCATCATCAGGGTTTAATGTGCTAATTCAAAAACATTGAAATATTCATAGTTAAAACATATTTATTTAGTTAGAAGAAACAAAAATCCAATTAATGATCTATAAACCTTGTACATAATAAGTAAGGTAAATAAAAATGGAATTTCCATCTAAAAAAAGCTAATGTTAAACTCCAACAATCCCCGTAATATTACAAGTTATTAAAGGAATTAACTTGCATTTTTATTTCAAGTTTTACTCGATAAATACCACTTTTTCTTAAAATATATTGTGACACGTTTTTCGATGCATTCCGCATCATTTTCATAAATGATATTTTTGAAAATGACCTTTCTTATTGAACTCAGCTAACGTTAAAAGACGTACGTAAAGATGTACGTAATATTGCAATACATTAAAATTTAAGTTTTTACTTAGTAAATACCATTATTTTTAAATATACATTGTGACACGTGTTTTGATCCATTCCGCATCATTTTTGAAAACGTTGTTTTTGAAAATGTTGCGGAATGCATCGAAACACGTTTCAAAATAGATTTTAAGAAATAGTGGTATTTACCAAGTAAAATGAATAGATATTATCACAAAGGGACTGCCGAATCAATTAATGAAATTAACTTAAGATTTTAAGAACATTATTATAGGAATAGGAAAACAAATTTACCAGGCGAATGCGGTTAGTAATAGAAAAAGAGAAAGACCGGGGAAAACTTGGGATGATTAAGTAATTCAGATACTTAAAAGTGGTCGGGTCAGGAGTCGGAATAATCGGCGGGTATGTACGAGAAAATGCATGAATGAAATGGAAGATTGGTGAAGATTGTTTCCAATGACACTGAATGAATTGATGTGGCGTTTTTTTCTCTCTGCCTACCCGGAGCGGCAAGATGGTAAGTTAGTAAGTTAGTCAGATCAAACATTAAGCAGATTCCCAGAATATCGCCAAATTTTGGAACTAATTTTAACACCTCTTTAAAAAACTAACGAAGGCTACAGAATAAGCGGTCATTTAATGCTATTTGAAGTTTGTTACTAGAACATTCAGGATGATTCAGATATAAGTTATCAGCATCACCGGTTGAGCGACGCTGATTATGGCGGTCTATTATTCAAATAACACCTGCATAATTCAGTCACCGGCATGACATAACTTAATCATATATAAAACAAACAGTATTTAAAACGTCGTATATTATAAACACGAACGTATGTTTTAAGGCTGAGAGATATCGAACGTTCAAATTAGATTTTTTTATTTTAATTAAATTAAACACTTGAATAATCCACTGAATTGAGAATAATCCACTGAAATTTTTATTTACGACTAGTTTCGAAAACGACAATTGTTTTCATCTTCTGGTACAAATTAAAAACTGTAATCAATTCAAGTTTTTAATTTAATTAAAATAATTATGTCATTCCACAAAGTTAATGCCGAATCAATAAATAATATTCAAATTAGAACGCGATTGGCCGGGCTAGAGGCTAGATCTTTCCGCACTCATTTTTTTAAGTTTATATATTAGAATTTCACTATTTTTAGAATATATATTGAAAAAATATTTTTACAAATATTTTTATCACTACCTTTCAATTACTCTTTTCGAAGGAAAACTTATTTTCTCAATACAAAAACGGTGTATTAAGCAACAACAAAAAAAGTCAAATGTTACCTGGGTTAAAACCCAATTGAGTTGCGATTTATCGTATATAGATAAATAGAAGTAGATATATTGATCAAACTCGTGACACAGTCCATGTGAGTTCAACAAGTATTTGGACACACAAAATATTGTTTTGTAATTAATTATTGCAAAATGTGCCTTAGCCACGGGAAATCTCAGTGAAGGCACATTATTGTTGTACCAATGAAAAATATTTTGATGCCTCACTAAAAATTAAAAACAAAGATTTGGACATACTGAAAAAAAAAAAAAAAAAAATATATATATATATATATATATATATATATATATATATATATATATATATATATATATATATATATATATATAACGTGGTAATATTTTCCTTTTGAAAATTAAGTGTAAATAATATGTAAAGTGGGTGTATAATAATAAAATAAACAATGTGTTGCTTTGTAATTAAAGTTTATTCTTAATTTATCTTTATAATAATTTTTATATCTATCTATCTATCTATCTATCTGATTCTGACAGTTAATTTTTCCTATCGGATCTCTTTTGTTTAATTCTGTGCGACGCATGCGGCATCTGGTGGTAGAACTGTTTTATGTAGGTACTTTTTGTAAGTACTTAATAAAATGTATAGGTAGGTACCTAGTTATTTTATTACATCTCCCCCCTTGGGGATGAAAATTCATAGTAAAATTTTCACTCGTCCTCCGGATCATCTTCTTGTAGTGAAGGGACTGGTATAAGTTTAGTGATATGATAAAGTTTTTTTTTTTCTTTCTTGTTTTTTTTTTCTTTCTTTCTTTTTTTCCGTTCTTTTTTCTTTCTTTCTTTTTTTGTATTTTTTTTTTTCTTGACCCTTTTAAAGTAGACACAGTTTTTCTCAATCCATTTGTTTTTTTCTTTTGAATTCCTTCATTTTTATTCAGATCTCTTAAAGTATCTTCTAATATAACCAAATGTACAACTTTTAATTGTTCATCTGCATTTTTATTCGATTCTAAAACTGGATTCCGGCTTAGACAATCTACTTCTAAATTCTTCTTTCCTGGAGTATATTTTATTTCATCTTTCGTAGAAGTTTTTTCTACTTTATTTTTATTTTCATTTTTCAAGCACTGTTTCTGTGTTATTTGTATGTCTTCATTTTTATTCTGATCTTTTGAAATATCTTCTAATTTAACCAAATTTACAACTTTTAATTGTTCATCTGCATTTTCATTCGATTTTAATACTGGATTCCTGCTTAGACAATCTACTTCTAAATTCTTCTTTTCTGGAGTATATTTTATTTTATCTTTCGTAGAAGTTTTTTCTACTTTATTTTTATTTTCATTTTTCAAGCACTGTTTTTGTGTTATTTGTATGTCTTCATTTTTATTCTGATCTTTTAAAATATCTTCTAATTTAACCAAATTTACAACTTTTAATTGTTCATTTGCATTTTCCTTCGATTCTAATACTGGATTCCTGCTCATAAAATCTGCTTCGAAATTCTTCTTTTCTGGAGTATATTTTATTTTATATTTTGTAGAAATTTTTTTCACATGATTTTTATTTTTAATTTTATCACTAGTTCTTAAATTTCCATGTCTTCTTTGATTATCTTCTAATCGTTTTCTTTGATCATCTTCTGATTTTTCTCTCTCACTTCGAACATATTGTAGTAATTGTTTTAATACATCTAATGTTTCATAATCCATTTCCAATTAACAAAATTGTCGTTTTATAACGTGGTAATATTTTCCTTTTGAAAATTAAGTGTAAATAATATGTAAAGTGGGTGTATAATAATAAAATAAACAATGTGTTGCTTTGTAATTAAAGTTTATTCTTAATTTATCTTTATAATAATTTTTATATCTATCTATCTATCTATCTATCTGATTCTGACAGTTAATTTTTCCTATCGGATCTCTTTTGTTTAATTCTGTGCGACGCATGCGGCATCTGGTGGTAGAACTGTTTTATGTAGGTACTTTTTGTAAGTACTTAATAAAATGTATAGGTAGGTACCTAGTTATTTTATTACATATATATATATATATATATATATATATATATATATATATATATATATATATATATATATATATATATATATATATCTATAAAATTACGTTTAAACTCATGAACCCAAGGTAAAGTCCAGGCTCGGTTTTTAATGCAAATGGATTCACCCAAATTAATCGGTGACGACGGAGCATTGGGTTCTAGGCGGGATGGGCGACGGGAACGTGTTTCAAAGTAATGTACAATACATAGAGGTTCCCGCGGGCGAGGTGTACTTGTGGATACCCCCTCGAGGGAAATGCATATCCAGATGACGTCACACGGAAATGCGCTTGTCAAGATACAAGCGCTTAGCGAGGCGTAGGTAACTCGTATCATGCATATATTTGGATTGAAAATCCAAATCAATCGCAATATCGAAAGCTCGAGGGATATGCCAGAAAAATAGAGGATCGCTGTTCGGCGATGAATAATTCATATTAGTTGAATCTGCGAAGCGTGGATCGAAATAATGATAAAAATAATCAATGAAAGTAGAAATTATAGTAGAATGGTGGATGTTTTACGTATATCAAGTGATCATTTTAACCAGCAAATGATAAGTTGTAAGCCCTATAAATACACACCTCCATGTATTTATTCATCTATGTTAAGATTTCAATAATACATTAACATATTCGCCTCATAAATTTGATAACTTTATAATGTTAGTGGGAAAAGAAGCAGAGGAAGACCGAGAAAAACATGGCACGATCAGGTGTCAAATACTTGAAAGTGGTCAGGTTAGGAGTCGTAACAATCGGCGGGTATGTATGAGGAGATGCATGAACGTGGAAGAGGCGAAGAATGTTTGCAAGGACAGAGTGGTGTGGCGCCCTATTCTCTCTGATTACCCCTGCGGGGAAGCGGCGTGTTAGTTAGTTAGTTAGTTAGTCATAAACATATTTTTGCAAAAATTACTAACATACTACAGAGTAAAGACATGTAGCTTTAACTTTGTTACAGTACGGATCGATAACAGGTATAAAAATAACAAATTATTTTAAAATAAAAAGCCCAGAATTAACGTTTAAGCTATCTACACTATGAAGTCAAAACATTTATGTTTTTTTTTGGTTTGTGTGGAATCAATGCTCTTGTTGACGTTTACAATGGATAGATAACGTAGTAAGATATCTTTAACGTAAAGTAGATATATTTAACGTGACGTCTGGATATATATTAGTAATAAATTCAGCATTTCAAAAACGGTTACCGAAAAATTCGGTTACCGAATCAATTAATGAGAGTATGTTTTACATTACGCCACAAAATTTTGACATTGGTTTGTCGAATATGTTTCCATCTTTAAAAATGGGAAAACGTAATTTAATAAATAAACATACTTTCTTAAAACAATTCTAAAAAAGCAACAACGACAAAAATCTTCTTCATCTTCTTCTTCTTCTTCTTCTTTTACGACTAGGTCCTGTCATTCTCGGGTCGCTCCTGAGAGGTGGAAGACCAGCTATCCTTCCATCGTTTAGGTGGTCTTCCTGACAAAAATCATCTCAAAAATAAAAAAAGGGTGGCAAATTAAAGTTAGACTTCACAGATGACCGACGACTTGTCTAATGAATATTAATTTGTCAAAAAATACAATATAATACAAAATCACGTTGCGCAAAATTACAAAGAATCTTATTTTCTAGATTTTGGCAGCTGTTCGATAATTGGTACGACAGCGGATAGACACGAGAAATCAAACGTCCGAGTATATTAGATTTCGTGACGAGATATCTCGTCAGTTTTCCGATATCTACGGTCATTCTCGGGTCGCTCCTGAGAGGTGGAAGACCAGCTATCCTTCCATCGTTTAGGTGGTCTTCCTGACAAAAATCATCTCAAAAATAAAAAAGGGTGGCAAATTAAAGTTAGACTTCATAGATGACCGACGACTTGTCTAATGAATATTAATTTGTCAAAAAATACAATATAATACAAAATCACGTTGCGCAAAATTACAAAGAATCTTATTTTCTAGATTTTGGCAGCTGTTCGATAATTGGTACGACAGCGGATAGACACGAGAAATCAAACGTCCGAGTATATTAGATTTCGTGACGAGATATCTCGTCAGCTTTCCGATATCTACGGATAAAATTAATAACACTATTATTATTTTCGTTCTATAACAACATGACGAGTAAATAAATAATACAATAGATGGCAGTCAAAAAGATTGTGATCCTCACAGATATAAATAAACCACGAAATTTATAGAGAAATAAATTGAAGATATAACAAGACAAAATAATTGTTTCATAATATTAATATATTATTATTATTTTATTTTACAATTTATTTATTTATATTTATATTTAATATTTATTATTTTTAAATAAGTCTACAAATATACAATGCTGCCTGAATGTACCTGCCATCGTTTGATTTTAGTGATGTAACAATAACCATTTTACAAAAAATGTAACATATATTTACTTCGACCATCTTCCATATACTATGGGACATTTTCTAAAGGATTGCACACATTAGCCAATAACAGATCGAAAGTTCTGTAAATGCCTAGTTTTTCGTTTTCTCTCATGAAAAACACATTCAACATTCTGCCCTTGATTAAGAACCACACTAAGTTAAAATTTTGCAATAAAATTCACTAGCAAATTCTACTTGCGAATTCCTTAAAAAACTCACTAAAAATTCAACTCAACCATAGATAATGCCGAGAAATACGCATATGAAAGAAGATATCAAATAAAGATTATATTTTATATCTTTTTCTGTGGTCTCAATCTTGTAATTAGATTGATTTGCAGCAACATATGACCCTTCTTCGTTATTCCGGTCTATATGCGCCCCCTTTTCAGCGTAGTACGTACGTAAATACAATACCATTCCATCCACAATGACGAGGAGCTCAACAAGCTGCCCTCCAGCGTGACGACCATCGCTCAGGAAGGCGTCCTACCCAACACCTTGGCCATTCTCCAGCCCATGGGATCAAGATGAAGGCGTTTTAACTTGTCAGCTTATCTTTTCCCCGCTCCAGACTCGACGCGACGGCCCGAGACCGATTGACGATGCATTTTTTTTTTTTTTTTTGTATATCATTATCATCATCATCCTATTATTATTATTATTATTATTATTCATGTCTTTATAAGCGCCCTTGAGGTATTATTTTACGAAAATGGCGCTATCCAAATTATTATTTTTATAATACGTAGATAACAAGCTATGTTCGTTTAGAAAGATTTGAACGAAATCATTTTGTGACGTACAGAACGTCTGTAATATTTCGTTTATAATATTTCAGTAATCCGAGTGTGATGACGAAATTACAAGAAAAAAGAGCTACGTTATATATTCGGGACAATATGTGTGCTGATATTGTCCCAAGCTGAAGATAGTAGCAGTAATATGTAGGACAAATATATTACTATGATAACATTATGACGGCAAAAAATGTCATCACGAGACGAAAATGGATGTTATCCACAGCGGACGCCCCCTGCGAATACTTTAGGCGAGATGGAAATGTTTCAATACAGCGCCGGCAGGAAGGGATGAAATAATCTGAATCCAGATTCAGGAGGTTAACCCTTCCCTTACGGTGCTAAAATCTTGTGCGTGCACCGGTTATTTGTATTTTGTACACCATATGAAAATGTGATTTAAAAATGGGAAAAATGTAAATATTCCTTAATGTTGCTTTTATTGAGCATAGTTGAAGTTGATTTTTTTAATTACCTAACGCCCAAATGATTCTAAAATCTAGCTACGGCTAATGCAACACCGCTTGTCATGACCCTACTCAGGCTTCAACTTTTAAAGTTTTATAGCATATGTTAAAAGTTACTATAGTTTCAAGTAATCATGAGTAAAAATTCTAGGCAAAAACACTCGCGTGTTGAAGTTGAAATGCAATGCAAATCAATTTTGTAGTGTTAGCTCTTGCAAATACCTAAAAAAAAGAAAAAAAATACATCTAAGTAGCCGGCGTAGCGACACGACCACCCTGGACGACGACTCGAGCGCAACTAAAATGAGATCGTCGGAAACAGTATGAAGCCGCGTGCGCGTGTACGTAAAGTGCGGCACGCACGCACACACTGAGAAACGTTTGTGTATTGGTGATTATATCCCTGATTTTTTTTTACAATTTATTTCCGTCGCTGCAAATGAATAAATAACTTTATATGGTAATACTTTTTTTATAACACGTAAAAGTAATACGGAGGAATACAAAAATTCTGAGCCCGTACCTATTATAATTTATATCGATATTCTCATTTTTAAAGTCAAGTTGTAGTAAGGTTAAATAAACTGAGCCAATGTTGCCAGCCGACAAAATGTAAGCCCCAGTAAATGGTTTATGCAAAGAGCTAGCTCAGACGCGCTGAATACTTTAGCTCCTGAATTCGTAATGGTCTGCCGGAATGCGATGCTAAATTTTACAGTCCAATGAAATGAAGCCAAAGAAGATGTCAGAGAAATTGGTTTAAAATGGGAAACAAGAGAAAAGGCGATTCAAAGAATCCTGAATATCCGGCAAATTACTGAGCACAAATTGTGCAGTATAAATTTGTATATTTAGTATGAAAAAATCAAGAATGGCTTGTGGAGATGGTTTGGGCATGTGAATCGAATGACTGAATAAAGAAAAGTAAAACAAATTTATGAGGTGAATGTGGTTGTTTAAAGAAACAGAGAAGGACTGATGAAAACTGTCAAGAATTTCAGATACTTAAAAGTGGTCAGGTCATGAGTGGGAATAATCGGCGGGTATGTACGAGAACATGCATGACGAATATTGTTTGCAAAGACAGATTGGTGTGTCGTTCTATTCTATCTGCCTACCCCTGGGAGGAAGCGGCACGTTGGATAGTTAGTTGGTTTAGTATTAAACATATGGCACTACCATATGCCATATGTTTACAACCTAACCTTACACATTGATGAAAATCTACCTGTAGAATCAAAAGACATTTCAATGTTTTTAACAATACATACAATTCAAGTCAATAAAATGATAACAAATCTTTACAATTTCAAAATGAATGTGATAAGATTTTTTTTCTTAGGTCAGAATCTGTCTCATAAAATTCGTTGGGTACACAGTTTTTTCTTGTAGAAATAATAAAATTTTTATCAAAATGAGGCACATGTACCATTCAATTTTCATCAATACTTATGTTACCATCATAGAAGAGCTGAAATTATTTTTAAAATATAAAATCATACATTTTTCCGTAGTAGATTGCATAACTTTCGTATATGATTAATGAGCAAAAACCCGTCAGAGAGAAGTGGTTTTCCTCCCTTATTTTGTAAAATTAATGTATTCGAATTTGACGCAAAGGAGAAGAATCGCGCACAGAAGCGGGCTGACAAGTGGATTCGGATGATATTTCAAATTTCGATACATAAGCGGTATGACTTATCACAATGTCAACATCGGGGATGGGGCCTATCACGAGTGGATGAGAGTAGTGGCCCGGATATGGCTGTAACTTGGGATGAATATTTAAGGCCTCTCCAATTCTGTCGCCAGTTGGAACTTTGCCAGCTAACCATTACGGATCTAACTGACTAGAACAGTGGTTCTCAACCGGTGATCCGCGGAGCACTGATGCTCCGCGAGCTTGCTGCAAGTGCTCCACGAAATTATAAAAACCAAAATTTAATTTATGTATTTAATGTTAAATCAAACTTTGATTTACTGAGTCTACTAAATTGTGTTATATTGTTTAAAAAAAACACGAAAATCAATTTTGTGACAATTGTTTCGCCTAGTTATGGCATTTTCAACTGAATGTGAAGATTTAATGGACTGACGGTCCTTATATACTGAAGGCCCCTTTTTAACAATAAAATACAACTTAGTAGAATAAAAAAATCTGTGTCTGATTTAACATTTAATACATAAATTAAAATGGAGTTCTACAAATTAAACGCCAAATCTATAAATACCAAAATTTAATGTTGGCTTATTTACTGTGCGATTTGAGTTGAAAATATAATGGCAAGATGGCAGCATCCTTGCAAAGTGAAGTTGTGTGCGCTCACTTCATAACAGCGGTCAATATATCTTTGATTCTATATCATCATACTTAGAATAATTGAAAATATCATGGGAGTTATGAGTAGCAATTTATACAGACGGTGCTCTATCAATGGTATGTTCATGGAAAGGATTTGTGGCCCTTGATTTGTGAACCTTGGCTTAGCAGTTTGGATGAAGAAATGAGAGTAGCTATATCAAATATTAGACCTAATATCGCTTTAATTTGTTAAAGCCGACAACAAGCTCAGGTGTCACATTAAATAATTATTAAATTAAATATTGAATTTTTTATGTTTTTTTTTAATTAATGTAAATATTAACTTGCTATCATAAAATAATTAGTTTTATTTTTCATAAAAGTTTTCTTTGTACTTATGTTTTTTGGATCTGAAGTTTAAGTGTACCGTGAATTTTCCAAACGATCTAAAGTGCTCCCTGACTTCAAAAAGGTCCAGAACCACTGGACTAGAACGTGAGATGCAGACAGGCGAGATATTCCGCCCCTGTTGCAGGCGGCACGGCACAAAAACGTCAAAGAAAGCCACAATACCCATGCGAACTTTGAACCGTTTGATTCGGGTTTTCGAACTGGGTCTCGTGTTTTCCATCAACCGTAGGAAGAAAGCTTGTAGCGTATCAGCCACCTACGTCTAGGTTTTGTTAGGGTCTCCCGAACAAACAGTCCTGTCATAACTAACAATGCTTCGGGGTGGCAATCGTAAGATTGTAGCCTAAATAAATAAAAGCGGCCGCTTTAATTATTGGAATGATAAATGAGAGAGATCCCCGAAAGGGTTGGGAAGCGAAAAAAGATACCCAATTTTAATTTAAAATAAAATACACATTACGCTCTTCGAGAGAAAACAACGGGCGAAGGGAAGTAAAACAAGATGAATTATTTTGCGTTTGCTCAGAGTGGCGAAAAAAGATCAATTAAGTTCAGACAACATTTTAAGGGCATTTTTTTTAGTACAAAACAAGAGAAATTATGTACATTGGGTCAGAAATTGTGAAATAAAATGAAATGGATAGAGGTTGTAGGTTACATGGCCAAAAAGACCAGATTCTATACCATAAATAAATACGTTTACTTGGGAAATACCACATTTCTTAAAATCTATTGTGACACGTTTTTTGATAGGTTCCGCAACATTTTCAAACATTGTATTTAACGCTAACTTCTAGAACTACGCTGGTATATTTGATACAATTCACTGAGCCATTTATGGTCCGATTTGTGAATAAGTGTTTAGACACAATCAAAATGTTGTGAAATATGATTTATTTTCTGACCAAATAACATTTTTATGTGTTAAATTGACTCAAACTTCCATACCTTGAAATCAGTATCGAGGTTTATACTGTTTGTGAGATTTTTCGACCGAATGAATTGAATACACTGGCACCGTCTGCAATCCATTAGACTGATTAGTAATAAAAGCATCTGGCCTAGTTGTGTTAGTCTGACAACAAAATCGAAAGTACTTCATATGTTAGACGATATGCAAATGTAAACAACTCAGGCAAGTGAAAATTCCCAGATCATTTATTCTTCGAAACGGGTGACTGAAACTTTGAAGACAAGTGTGCGTAATATTTTATATCCTAAATACCGCGTTTTTTTTCACCAAAAAAGATCATTAAATTATTAACCTGACATATCGCTCACTCTATTCAAGAACGTCATAAATCAAAAAACTTGATTTCTCAGGAGAACGTTTTTAAAGTTCTAAAATATAATACAATATATCAAAAATAAATATCAATCCACGTATCGAACTTTTTACTGTGCAACAGATCTTTTTAGGTAAAACCTGAAGGTTTTTTCTCCATTTGAAAAATATTTAGTATATTTACAAAAATAATTAAACAATACCTTTTCTTCAAAATGCAAAAACAACACTTTCTGCCCTGTAGCGGGTAAATATTAAGTTAAAAATATGCCGTTATTGCTGGGATATAGTACATTTTCTGGGCATTTCGAAAACACGCACAACTGAAAATTGACGATTTTTGATTTATGACGTTCTTGAAAGGAGTGAGCGATATGGTAAGCAAAATTTAATACGTAAACAATAAATAAACTATTAATTGAACCCAGTAATGCTTTGGTAACGCTACATTTGAGAATATAAGATTAAATTAACACAATTGAAAGTTTGATATCAATTATAATTTGATATCAATTAAAAGTTTTGTACTAGTAGACACTGGGTGAAACTGCATTTTATACAAAAAACAACAAAAAAGCTAATTTGAGGATATTAAGAATTCTCCAGTTCATCAAGGAGTTTCGCGAAAAACTATAATTTTTTTGACATCTTAACATAGATGAAGAAGAATATGGAAGTCTTGGTATAGACAGGGCTTATGACCTGTCGAAGGATGGTTAAGTGATTACTTTACACACGTGCAGCATTCACTATTTTATCCATGATTAACAACCATACAACTCAAATTTTTGTCTTAGATGTATGATTAATATCATGACAATAAGTTCACAACAGCCATCTTTGTTAAACTGACAAATGTTTTTTTTATTCGGAATTTTTTATTAAATTATATATTCAAATCGAAAAACATAAAGCGTAGAAAACTAAGAATTGTGAACAAGTATTTGGACACACTCAAAATGTTGTGAAATATTAACTATGAAATAAATCAATTTAACCTTATTTCTTTAAATTTGTTAATTTTACTCATTTTTTTTAAACTATTCGAAGAAATCATATTTTGTTTGTCATATAATGTTGGTGTCCATAACTCATTTTCGATTTCAAGTATGCTTTGATCATCTATATTTATGTCATAGTGAAGAGGACTTAAAATAAACGCTGCCACAAATGATAACAATATTTAATTAAAATTAATAATGACAAAACCACGTGTCATGGATGTTTCAACGACAACGCCTAGATTTGCGTACATCCACGACTACCCATTATACCCGACCTGACAATGGTTTATGGTGTATGCCTGTGACGTCATGCTGAAAGTGCACGTTATTGTCTATGACGCAACGTTGCATATTACCAATGTGTCCGAGTCAGACATTAGCGGTTCCCGCACAGTGTGGAGCATAGATACTATACGATATACTTACTATTCAGAACTACATAGTGGGAGTATATACGGTGGACAAAAATGAACTGTAATTGAAAAAATATATGTATCAAGATGTTTATTGATATTTCAATGTAAACGAAGTCAATTTAGAATTATTTTTTATTTAAGAATTTAACGGATCAGTGCCATCAAGTTATATACATATACGAGCTTTAGAAGACAAATACTTGTACTGTTTCAATTAAAACATTCCACATTTGTAAAAATACTCGGAAGAAGGACGGGAAGGAGGAAAGGGGGAAAAGGGAAAGATCAAATATCAAGTCAAAGACAAATTGTAAAAAACGAGACACACCACGATATCAATGTCGAATCGAACATATCAAAATCCCCATGACTTCAAGAATCAGAAAATATGAATAATGTTTAAAAAAAAAATTCCGACACCGCAAGAACAAAAAGCCTTCTTAGGACATCGGAAATGAAGACTCTTCGACCCATTGCAGGCCTAGCACTTAGCGACAGAGTTAGAAACTCAGAAATAAGACAAATCTGCGATGTTGAAGATGTTGTGCGATGGGGAAGAGAAAGAAGACGTTTCTGGAGAAATCATGCGGGGAGAGCGAGTTCGGATCGAGTGGTGAGGATAGCAGCGGACAGCAGCATAAGCGAGATCAGACCCCCAGGAAGACCACCTAAACGATGGAGGGATAGCTGGTCTTCCACCTCCCAGGAGCGGACCGAATGACAAGACTTAGTCCTAAAAAAAGAAGAAGAAGAAGAAAAGTTTTTTTTCGCTAACCATTTGATAGATCACAATCACGAAAACAACCACAAATACAACAATAATAACGCAGAAATCCTTTAAAATATTATTGTATCCATACGAAGTCATAAACTGCAACATATTGAAAAAGTAGAAAGTCATAAAATTATATAACATAATTTTGTGTTTTCATCGAATTACAATTTAAGAAAGGTTTCACTAAAAAACTAGCAAAGAGAAATAAAATATTACTAACCCAGTGGCTTTTACTAACAATTCAATTGGGGTATATAAAAAAATATCCAAAAACGTAGCATCACGGTATCACGTTCGTAGCATGGCCGAGACAATTTCGGAGGCGGTACATGAACTGATATTGGCAAACAGTGCCAACCACGGACACATGTGTGCCGTACGCCCTCCCAGAGGGGAGATAATATACGTATTACCGTATGACATTACCCCTACGTATGTGGTTGCCGCTGTACAGCACACGTCCATGTGTGGTGCCCGCTGCATGTGCCATACATTGAAAGCTCTCCCAACAGTATTCTCGGATCTGATACAGAAGCATCTAGGCTTCCTAACAGACTCTCTCTAGCAGAGCAATTTTATTTTTTAATTAATGTTTTACTTAGTAAATACCACTATTTCTTATAATCCACTGTGACACGTGTTTTGATGCATTCCGCACCATTTTCAAACACCGTAATGATGTGGAATGCATCGAAACGCGTGTCACAATAGAGTTTAAGAAATAATGGTATTTAAGTAAAATGAATGGATATTATCATTAAGGGACTGCCGAATAAATTAATGAAATTAACTTATGATTATAGGAACATTTTTTATTTTTAATAGAAGAAGACTGAGGAAACATAGCATGATCAAGTATTTCAAAAAGTAAAACATTATTTAAAAATGGATAGATTTTACCACAAAGTGACTGCCGAATCAATTTATGCAATTTTATTTAATGAACTAAATTTCGAAAATTATTATAAAATGTGAAACAGAATTGTTTTATGAAAAAAAGGTTTTTTTTTGTAAATTTACATTAAATCTCCCTGTCGCTACAAATATCATAAATTCTTCTTCGTCTTCATTCTTATTTTGACATCTATGTTGAGATTTAAACATGAAAAGATTTACTACATTATTTATTGATTGGGCATTAACTTTATGGAACGACATGTTGATTATTAAAAAAATAACATGTGTATAATAACACTTAATGAGTTTTATTTCATTACTCACGACTAGTTTCGAAAACTATAGTTGTTTTCGAAACTAGTCATGTGTAATATTATAAAACTCATAAATTGAATGGAACTAAATAAATGATCGACAATTATTATTATTGCTAATTATAGCTCCGATTATTTTTGTCATTTCTTCCGTGGATAGGTAATTAGTATTTCTTTTTAATTTCCAATGATATAACATTAACACAAACAACTATTGCAGTATTTTTTTGATAATGAAACAAAAAAATATCGAAAATTATTATTATTAAAGCTATTTTACCGCCTCCGTAGTGTTATGGTTAGCACGCTCGGCTACCGTTCTGGAGGTCCCGGGTTCGATTCCCAGGGGTGTCAAATAAATATAAGTGATTTTTTTTCAGTCTAATATTTATTCCATATTACCCTGGACTGGTACCTGAAGCGGAGGGCTGATCACATTTCCTTCATGAGTTAACGATCAAGATAACACTGCATTTATATTATGCGGTGCCCTATGCACCATTGGGTGCGGATAAGGGTTTGAATGAGTGAAATAAAAAATATTATTTCCGATTGTTTGCTCGTAATTTCTTCCGTGGGCAGCTAATTTGTGTGAGTTTGTGATATAATTAGGTGATTTGTGTGAGTTTGTGATATAATTAGCTGATTTGTCTGAGTTTACAGTTTGCGATGTAATTAGCTGATTTGTGTGAGTTTGTGATATAATATTAGCGTTTACAAGTTACGCCGTGCATCGTGAAAGTTAAGTAATTCTCGCCTAATGAATCCTAGGCGCAGCGATTCCAAAGTTGACTGGAAGTAATCTGACAAAGTAGTGTCAACGTCGGGCGCTAAGCGCTTCGGGAACTGCAGCGGGAATGAGGCTAATGCGAAATATATTGCGAATTCTAACTCCGCGGGTGAACTAAAAGAGCGCTGGTATTACTCTAAAATGGGAAAATATTTTTAAACGTACACCAGCAAAACTTATAATTAGAGTGAAAAAATCCTATACAAGTAATCCGGAAAATAGCTAATGGAAAATTATGTAACGTTTTTTTTAACCAATGTTAAAAAAAAACGTTACATAATTTTCTAATATTATTTTTTGACATCTCATCAAATATGAAGAAGAATATGGAAGTCTGGGCATTTACGGGGCTTACGACCGTCATAGGCTGGTTTAAGTGATCACTTTACACACGTGTAACATTCACCAATTCTACCCATTATTGACAACCACCCTACTCAAATTCTTGGAAGTTCTATATATATGAACCAATTTAGAAACTTTGTTCTTGAATCACTAGAACTTCACTAGAGACATCTATTGGTGAGATGTAAAGAAGCTTTTTTTAATGTAAAGAAGAATGCCCAGACTTCCATATTCTTCTTCATATTTGATGAGATGTCAAAAAATAATATGAAAATAACTCCTGTAATTGGAGATAGTCCAGATTTTGTGAAGAAGTATTTGGACACACTCAAAATGTTGTAAAAAAATGCTGATTATAAAAAAATTCTCAAATAATAATATGAAAAAATCCCCACAATGCAAAGTGTTTAAGGGGGAACATATTCCTATAATATGTATAAATGCTGTAAAAAAAAAAACAAAAGTATAGACATTACTGTAAGAAAGTTGAATGGAAATATTATTTTTAACAGAAATGAAAAACAACTGAGAAACCAATAAAAAGTTTATCGACGGATACCGTTCCAGTGGGTGTATCTTGATTTATAACTGGAGACATTCGTTTTCTATGAAATATTTCGCGATGTATCGAACTGGTTGAACCGATACACTCACCCCTCTCGATCACGCGGATGCGCGGAATGGAGATGAAAGAAGCACCACTCTGGCATTATCAAATAGTGTAATATAATATGTGGGTATACTGGCAGAAAGCGTTAACTTTAAAATCCCTGTTTGAATAATCTCTCTTATTTAACCACTTAACAAACAAATTTTGGCGATTAAATTCGTCGGTGCAGGAAATCATCACCAAACAACTCTTCACCAATCAACAAGTCCGAAACAGGACTACCCGAACACTGCTCGGGTTAGTCAATAAAAACAAACACATAAATATATTTGGGTCGGGCAAATCAATACCACCATGTAGGAATACGATTTGCCCGAGCAGCACTCGGACTCGTCAATGCAAAAAAAACTCCTTGCCCGAGTCACGCTCGGGATAAACTGGCATCTGGTCAAAGCTGTTAGCCTGGATAAAATACCCAATCAAGTTGAATTTACTTTAAAAACCAATTTTACCAGTTTATAGAACGTTGAAAACATCACAATATGCATCATTGAATCAAAATTGCATATTTTCGAGTTAACGTTTTTTGCCAGTACAGTCACGATAAAACAGTATTTTGGCATTTCGCAAGGAAGCTCGTTTGAGAAACATGGCGCACGGGACGTGCTTGTTGCTCAGCGCGTGAATTGGTAAAAATAAGGACGGCCTAGATAAAAAGTAACTAACCATCACGCCGCTTCCCCGCAGGCAGAAAAAAATAGAACGCCAAACATATAATATTTTTATTTTTTTAACTTTTTTAACTTTTTTGAAACTAACCACTCATTTGACTCACACACACTCACATACAGAGGGCAAGTCATGAACAATTTAGAAAATTAGAAATACATAAAAAGTTAAGTACCTACCGACTAAACATTAATTAACAATGTTTTTCAAAATACCTCACCATTATAGTCGTGTAAAATAAAACCCAATTAGTGTTCAAATACAAGTGTTTAATTTATAATAACAAAACAAATAATTAATTACCCATCAGGAGGAAATTAATCATTTTCGTTGACCATGTGTAATGGTCAGCCTTCGATCATTAAAAAGAAAGATGAATGATGTACCTACATATCGCTCACTCCTTTCAACAACGTCATATATCAGCAATCGTAAATTTTCAGCTGTGCATGTTTTCGGAATGCCCAGAAAGCACTATTTCCCAGCACAAGCGGCATATTTTTAACTTAATATTTACCCGCTACAGGGCAGAAAGTGTTGTTTTTGCATTTTGAAGAAAAGGTATTGTTTTTTTTAATATACTTAATATATATCAAATGGAGAAAAAACATTCAGCCTTTACCTAAAAAGATCTGCTGCAAAGTTCAATGAGTGGCTTGATATATATTTTTAATACTTTGTTTTATATTTTTAAGCTTTAAAAAACGATCTCCTGAAAAATCAAGTTTTTTTTTATATGACGTTATTGAAAGAAGTGAGCGATATGTCTCTGATCCGAATGGACCAAGTATATATGAATGTTTAAAGTAGTCGGGTCATTGTTCTTGATAAACGCGGGTATATTTATTTTCTTTTCCAGCCAGAGAAGAATGGTCCAAATGCCTTGGGAGAAGAAAAGACAGCACAACTTGTATTTTGTTTTCAGCTCTAGGGAATTAAGAAGAAAAAATCCCGGTAAAAAACCAATGGAGAGATTTAAGTCAACGCTGGTATATAAACTAGTAAAAATACAGTATCTACTCAATGAATTAGGGCCACCCATTATTTTTTTGAATACTCTGAAATCTTTTGGATTATTATATTTATTTGACATAAATACTTTAAGTTTTCTATTGACATCTAATACCATGTATATTACCTTCAATAATATGTAAAATATACCTGGATTATTTAAGCCTTTACAAAATTTAAAACCCTTTTTCTGAGAAAGGTCCCTAATTAGCACAGGTAGACAGATAGTTGAAAGTTCAAAAATTAGTCCTATCTTATTTATTAGTGAAGTTTCTTGAGTTCTGGTTATTGTTTTGTTCAGAGAGGTTATATAGTTATCGTGTCTTGTGAAAAAAACTTAATTTTTAATTTTAGTTCATAAAGTATAATTTTTTTTGTAAACACAAGTGTTTTTTTTGAAAAAGACAAAATGGGAAAAAGTAAAGACATTTCTGAGGAAAAAAAGTCTAGTGTTATAGTGCTACTGAAATTAGGAATACTATCTAATAGAGAAATTTCAAAAAAAGAAAACGTTTCTCATCAAACAGTGGACAGAATTTCAAAATCAATAAAAAATCAGTCACCCGCCTCCAGCAATCGGCGAAAGAACTGTCGTAGGATTAGAAAATCAACACCGAGGACTGATCGAAAAATCGTTCAAAGTGCGTTAAAAAACCGTAGTGCATCAGTTAAAACATTAAAAATAAAATTGGAAGAAGAGGGTATAAATATATCGGTATCAACACTGAGGCGACGTCTTTACGAAGTAAATCTGAAATGCAGGCGCCCTGTAAAAGTACCAAAATTGACACCACGAATGAAAGCGGATAGATTAAAATGGGCCAGGCTACATCGAAATTACTCGGTAGATGATTGGAAAAAGGTATTTATTTAAATTGAATTATCAACATATCATTTTAGTAAATAAACTTATATATTTGAATTAAACTTAAATTTTCATTATTTTTCAGGTCATCTTTAGTGATGAGTGCCGGTTAGAAGCCGTGACAGAGAGCCGTCGATTCGTCAGGAGAGCACCAATGGAACGTTACAATGAGGCCTGTGTGGTAAAAGTTATCAAACACCCCCCTGCAACAATGATATGGTCATGTATTATTAACAATTTACCTGGGCCGTTGTTTTTCGTGGAAGGAACAATGAACCAAAATTCCTATAAGCAGGTCCTCGAACGAATTTTATTGCCCTTCTACCATACACTCGACCCAACAGAAGGTCCATACACCTTCATGCAGGATGGGGCACCTTGC
The DNA here is from genome assembly GCF_059751285.1 of Brachycentrus maculatus. Taxonomy (NCBI): domain Eukaryota; kingdom Metazoa; phylum Arthropoda; class Insecta; order Trichoptera; family Brachycentridae; genus Brachycentrus; species Brachycentrus maculatus. The sequence continues at coordinate 2,171,277 of NW_028280845.1, read as the reverse complement.
CACCGGGCTAAATCAATAATAAAAATTTTGTCTAACAAAAATCTGCCTTTGCTCCCCTGGCCTGGAAATTCTCCGGACCTTAATCCTATAGAAAACGTATGGAGCATGTTAAAAAATAAGGTTTACTCATTTCCAAATCCGACAGTAGACTGTCAAAAAAAAAATATTCAAAAAAATTGGTCAGAAGACGAAGAAATAAAAAACATAATAAAACAGTGCATTTTAAGTATGCCAAAAAGAATTGAGGCAGTTATTTCTGCCAAAGGTGGAAATACTAAATACTAACTATATTTATATGAAAATATATGCATAATTTAAGCGTAATAAAGTGTTCATGTGTAAATAAAATTCAATGTTGTTTTATTTAAGGTTTTCTCTGAGTTATTCCTGTTTGAATTGAGAAATTGCGTGAAATTCTGCGTGGCCCTAATTCATTGAGTAGATACTGTATTATTCCGCCTTCTATAAATAAAATACAGAGACAAAATAAAGCCGAGAATTTAGTGATACAACATACGGTTAACATAAATTCGTTTTTCAGGTGGAAAATTTAAGTGCCTTTAAAATTGGGTACAAAGATAAGGTGAAAAATAGGCTGATCCAGTTATGGAGGCTTCCAATGAAAATAAAGTGAGAGGAGAATCCTTTTGTTTGCTGTGTATTGGAAAATATCTAACTGACATTCGAATAGGAGGTAGTCGTGAAAGTTAAAATCGTATTTTTTCGAATTCGATGGAGTTGAATGGAAAACTTTTGTTTTTGAATATTTACCAGCTTACTGTGTAGAAGTGATTGATTCTGCTTGGTAAATATTTCATTAAAAAATAAATAAAAGATACAAAACAGTGTAACGATTCATTTTTAACATAAAGAAGCAGTTAGAAACGTATCCCGATAAATAATTTCACTCGTTTAAATCTGTAAATTTTGGCAATATTTCGTATTGATTTTCGTATGTTTGACGTTTTTATAGAAAAAAATATTACACCATCATTGGTCAAGTATCAAAAGAATGTTAATAAAAAGCTTTTATTTACAAAAAAAATGTTAAACTGTCATTTCTTGAACAAGGAAATCAAAGTTTTTAATTTTTACTTATTGTCGTTGGAAATCTTATAAAACACAACGAATCTAGTTTGTGTGAAGTATTTTTTTATGGCCTTTATCTATCAGTGTCATTTGGGTGACATGGATGTTGGAAAATTACTTTCATCTTAATAACTGACTACTACAAATACCAATACAATATGCGAAAAACTACTAGACTATGTTTAGAATCGCTAATGATTTTAGCCTTGTAAAATATGTACAAAATCTTAAATGAATCAAATAAGTATCTTTCCTCTGTTAAATTATTTATTTATTTAAACTTCATGTACAGAAAATAAATAAGTACATTGGCGGGTTAATTTCTAAAAAGCAATATCCAAAAATATGATTCTTCTAACAACAAACGGTAGTATGTCGCACCATAGGTTCCGCAGTACATTGATCACCCCCTCAAGATTTTTTTAAAAATTACAATTATTAAGATACAATGTCTGGATACCGGCAAAGGTGGAAGAAATGAACTAACTGTTAACTAAAAATATATTAAAAAGGACGACAAATTCCCTACTGTTGAACAACTCAAGTGCATGTACAATACAATAAAATATATTGATTCCGCTCACTACTAGTGGGCAAGAATTGGCACGATGCCTGGCAGTTTAACTGAATTGACACTTAGTCGAAAGGGTGGTAAAGAGCCTCCCGCTATCTCGGCCGAACAGTTCAGGGCTCTTTCTCTGTTCGCGAGAAATAAAATTATATTCAGACGTTAAACGTGTACGGATATACGTGTACGGCATGTACCTAGACAGATGTGAGAGCGCACGCGAACTTATTCCGTGGAGCGCATATGGGGAGTTTTATTTCAGAAATTGCACTTCATTTCCTGAAAATATTGTAGGTGATTGGAAAATAAGCGATTTGTAACGATGGTTAAGAAACTTCAAAAAATACTACGGATTTTTTCTGTTTATAATGCTAATTATACACGTCACAAAAAATATATTAAGATTCCTAATTAATTTACCCCATTGCTATTTTTAAGGAGAATTTTGAAGATATTATATTTATTATGTTCTTAAATAATATTGTAACTATCATGCCATATGTGGAGGTCCTCACCAAAACGTTACATTTCCATTATAAATGATTTTAAGTAATCAGGAATTCTAGCTTGTAAAATAATTACGTTTTAGTGAAATTTAATGATTTCATTTTGGTTTAACACAGGATTGGTCACGTTTTGTCGCAACTTTAATTAAGATTTCGATAGAATACAATAAACAGAATAGATTTGCGTTTAAAGGATTTTTTGTGCAATATTGGAAATGTAATTTTTTTGTGAGGACCTCCACATATAAGGCATGGTTTTAAATTGCCATGAATTAACATTTAACAGTTTCAATTGCCACTTAGATTGAGGTTAGTATACTTATTTATAACAACTTTAACTTAGTTAGTATACTTATTCAAACAAGTTCAAACTGAAAACAAACATAGAAGATGGAAGTCTGAACATCCATCTTCTTTCGTATAAAAACCATAAATGCTTCGTTTCAAGTTAAAACACATTTAATATTGATATTTCATCCGTAGGATGCATGATCCGATAAATATAATAAACAATAATAAAACATAAAAGAACATAATGATTTCCCAGTATTAAAAAAAATTTAAATTAAAAATGCAGTTTAGAGATAATCAATGATAAAAATATTTGATTATCGTTCTAGATTGGTAGTAAAAATAATTCAAGACTTTTATAATTGAAACTGGAAATGCTAAAAAATTCATAGAATAAAAAAATATCAGATTTTCGACTTTCAGCGCTTCTAGTTTTTTCTAGAGTTATTTTTGTACATACAATGACGAACCATTATTTACGTATCGTTACATACTAAATTTTAGCAAATACGATTTTTTACCCTTGTAATTCTTTAATACTAGGCAAACGATAATATTTATACGTGTATCAATCATTGTAGTTAATGCATTTTGCTATCGAAAAATACTAATTTCTCATTGATTTTCGTCCATAACCGTTTATTGCCTTTTACTTTATTTGTTAATTAAGATTCTATTATTTGCAATAGAAAACAGATAAATCAATATATATTCTGTGTACTACCAACGCGAGATAAGAGTAGGAAGGTGTTATTTAACATAGTACACATGTAGAGAAGAGAGGTATCTGACGTCAGTGGCACTTAGATGTCTAGACTAGGCTAGATTTCATTAAAAAGCCGGAGGCGTCACACGTGACGATTCTAACGATGTTGGTACAGACCCAAAATTGGAAAAGTATTTTCATGTCTGCCTTTCTTGCCATACAAACTTTAATATAAACGTTAAAAATAGCGAAATGTGCTACGGGCAATTCGCATGGGAATGGTGTGAATGTGGAATGGAAGGATGAAATTTGTAGGTCAGAAGATACAATAATTTAGCTTATAAGAAAATCATTTCTTATTTATCAATTTACATTTTCATATTATATTGCCGAAGAATCAATAGTGTAGTGGTTACCGCGTTTGACAATCACACTAGAGGTCCGGGGTTTCATTCCCTGAGGGTTTAAATAAAAATAATGAAGAATTTTTTTTCACTCCGATATTAATTTAATATAACCCTGGAAGCGTGAGACTGATCACCTTGCCTTCATATAACTAACGATCAACATAACGTTGCGTCCATTTGATGCAGTGCCCTATGCACGACTGGGTTCAGATAAGGGTAAAAAGAAGAAGAATAGAAGTTAAGCCAATGTGAAAGCACATATTTTAAACTGCGGATTTTTTATCGGATAAATTATATTATACATTACCCTCGAATTCAAGATACTTTTTTGCTGAAATTACATAGTATTTTTCTAACATTTTACATCAAATTCATTCGTCCGAAAACTAAACGCAAGTTTTTCTGAATGACGAATAGTTTTTTTGTTGGATATTTCTCAAAACCGGGGTCGTGACGGTCACATCAATTAGCCTCTGTGTCGACTTTATATCCAAGATTTATCCGCTACATTCTACCTCCGTGATTTATACTGGACGAGAATAATGCCCGTTTTTACTCATAACGTCGAAAAACATTCCCATCATGAACAGGGACCATGAATAAATTAAAACAAAAAATGGTCCGTGAGGTGGACGAGATAAACGGAAGATTTCATTCCAGGAAAATAAATATGCGGATTACGTCCCAGGCTTTAATCGATCCTAGAAAATTCCCGTTATGATAAGAAAATCGGGGAAAAAATTACCAATCAGGAATTCTCCATTACGAATTACGAACGCTCCCGTGGAAATCTCGGGATGCGGTAAGTGCCTTGGATATTTTTCAATTAAGTCCGCGTTTTTTCATCTCGCCTGATTGTGTTCTCCTTTTTAAGCCGTTCGCATAGCACAAATTATTTTTTTCCTTTGTATAAATAAGAAAATAGGAAATATATCTCTCTTCAAGGATGATAATTTAAAAATCTATATATATTTATGTATATCTAAGATATTCAGAAAATTGAAAATGGAGAAAAACTCAATCACATTTTTTTTTATAAAATATAAAGAGAAATATTTGTGTTTTTTTTTATTATTTACACAAATATTTCAATTTCTTACTATTTCTGTGAGCCTAAGCGGCTCACTACTAGAAATAGGTATCAAATTGTGGCAGAGTGGGTTCGAACCGAGAAACTCTGACTTAAGAGTCCGCGACACTAACTACGGGACCACAAGCCGACACTTTTTTACTTTAGCAAAAAGAGACATGACTAAATACAAGTAGATATAAGTTTTATACTGACATTTCTTGGTGAAATTACATTTTACAACATTTTGAGTGTGTCCAAATACTTGTTCACAAATCTAGATTATCTCCAATTAGGAGTTATTTTTATATGATTTTTTGACATCTCAACATAGATGAAGATATGATATGATAAGATATGATAGGATATGGAAATCTGGGCATTTACGGAGCTTACGACCGTCATTCGCTAAATGCCCAGATTTCCATGTTCTTACATCTATGTTGAGATGTCAAAAAATTATATAAAAAATGCATTTCAATTATATAGTTTTTTTCCACTTTTATTTTACTATCCACTCTGATAGTAACGACGAAACCCGGTCACTGGTCAAATAAAAAACAGTGGAATTTACTTGTCGTTTTACTATACAAAATTCAAAGCTTGTAAACATTTTCGATAAAGGAGATCTTCGCTACATAAAAGTTCGTACCACGAAAGTTGAACGATAAATTAAAATTATGTTTTAGGAGGTCTTAAACACATAAAAACAACAGACATTTTACATTTGCCTAATTTAAAATAATAAACTTCGCTTAATTTAATTTATTTTAATTAGACTAAAGGTGTCGCCATTAACTTTGGGGTACACTTCATAATTACTCGTGATTTAGGTGATTCAAGACCAGGTTTAATTTAAAACCTTCCTCACCGGGGTAGGCAGAGACACCTTCCATATGCAAATCATCCCAACACACCTGTTTAAAATTTTACCGATAATCTCAGCTTTGCATTTTTTGAAGATAGATACTTGTGTTTTTATTATTTACACAAATGATTAAAGAAAACACTTGTTTTTTACCACTAAAAAAAAAGTGTATTTTAGTGGTAAAAAACAAGTGCTTTTTTTAATCATTGTAACATGTCTTACCAAAAAGTTAATGCCGAAACAATAAATAAAATATTTACACAAATATTTCAATTTCATACTATTGTGTTTAATAATAATAATAAAAGCAGTTTTCAGACAGCATTCGTCTCATTGACTGGTTACTGAAAACTTTTAAAAAGCCATTCGATTGGAGGAGTGCTCTCCCGAAACTAGTAATGTCAATTTAGAACCATAATACAGTAATAATTTTAACCCGGTTCAATAAATTATATTTGTATATTATTATTCAACTCGTATTTTATATGATAAGAAACAAATGTGGAGGTCCTCACCAAAAAGTTTTTCAACATTTCCAATATTGCACAAAAAATCCTTTAAATGCAAATCTGTTCTGTTTACTGTATTCTATCGAAATATTAATAAAAGTTTCGACAAAACGTGACCAACCCTGTGTTAAACCAATATGCAATCATGAAATCGCACCATAACAGCAATTTTACAAGCTAGAATTCCTGATTACTTAAAATCATTTGTAATGGAAATGTAACGTTTTGGTGTGGACCTCCACAAATGTACTATCCATTGTTTAATAATATTTCATGCAAGAATGGGATATTTTATTCCTTTTAAAGTAAAGTGGTTTTGGGGGAGAGAACAAAACAGTTGTGGAAGGAGCCCGTGCGTTGCAAGGGAAGGCAGCGGTTGATGACGTCATTAACTTAGTCGAACAACAATATTTTTCATACTGCCAGCTCGCTAAAACAACGAAATGTCCGCAAAATGGCGTTCAACACATTTATCAACGTCACGCTTTATTACGAGGAATGTCAGGGACACGAAAATTTATAGGACAGAGTACAAAAAAAATGTAGGCATTATTACTGTTTAAGTATTTGTAGGTAGGTTTCAATTCGATATTTTTAGGGTCACGCATAATTAAAAATCATTATTTTCATACTAAATTCACATGCATAAATGATTTCATACGCTAAATGATTTTTTATTTATTTTGCAGTTTCTCATTTAACATCCTTCCCTTAATATTTCACCCTATATCCAGTTTTTTTTCATTTTTTTCTGATCACGCTCAATGTTTAAATGTGTGTATGTCCTTTATAGGATCCTGTACCACTCACACGTTAGCAGTATTTATTTTTGCATTGGTTATTCATAGATTTTTAATATAATAATTGTTTCTATTAGATATGTGTCGCTTTAATATTTTTACTCATTTACTAGACTGAGCAACACCGTGGCCGGGTACATCTAGTATATACATGTATTATATGTTATATAAGAAATATGTATGTCAATTTTTATATGAAATTCTAATGCTGTAAGTTGAAGCGATAAACATGCATACAAAAAATAAATCGTGTCGTACCGAAATCGCGTGATTTCGGTGTATTAATCAGGTATGTGATTTTACTAAAAAAATTGCCGATAATCACTTTCTTAGAAACGGGACATACACTTCGGTGATCGTATAAGCGGGGCAACTATCGAATTATCAGTTTCAAAAATCTATTAATGAAAGTGGAAATTTTCACATAACTCAATTTTATCTTAATTAAACGAATAAAGAAATATGAATCGAGAAAGGTGCGTTGAGATGGTTTGGGCACGTGAACCGAATGAGAGAAGAAAAAACAGTTAATCATGAAGCTTATGTACATTGTTGTAACACCTACAATCTACATTAATAAATATTAAAATCAAACACTGATTTTTAGAGTCTATAAATTGTATAATTAAACTGTAACTTTGTTTTAAAACCACTATAAATATTTTATTATAACTGATTAATCAGTCTTGATACAGAAACAGTTAGCTTCGAAACCGGTAGACATTATAATTAAGTTATATTTTAATATTAAGTTATATTTGTCCGCCTCCGTAGTGTAATGGTCAGCACGCTCGGCTACCGTTCTGGAGGTCCCGGGTTCGATTCCCAAGGGGGGTAAATAAATATAAGTGATTTTTTCACTGTCATATTTATTCAATATTACCCTGGAGTGGTACCTGAAGCGGAGGGCTGATCACCTTTCCTTCATGTGTAAACGATCAAGATAACACTGCGTTTATATGACGCTGTGCCCTATGCACCATTGGGGTGCGGATAAGGGTTTTATTATTTATTTATATGTTTTAAAACAAAGTGAATAGTGCTTCAAATATAAATTATATCCATAAATTGTATTTCATAGTTTAAAACACATAAAATATAAAAATTGTGACAATTGTTTCGCCTTGTTATAGCATTTTCAAACCAATGTGAAGATTAAATGGGCTGAGGGTTCTTATATATCTATACAATTCTAGGTACATAAGTAATAGTACATAACATGTGCAGTAATAATTTATAAGAGAAAACAATAGTTGAGGGTAAGGCCAAGTGTTCAATAGGTAATGGGGCATGTAGGTACTGATTCATATCCGGGGAAAGGAAGAATCTATTGACATGGCATTGTGAGACGATTGATGTTTGTATAGCTTTAGATAATTGTTGTTAAAATTACGTTAAAATAATTTTATATTTCGAAAATTTCTGATTTATTTTATAAAATCGACAATCTTTACAAAAATATCGTAGTCATACAGGAGAAAGTGACCAAGTGCATTGTTTTACAAAAACGTGATCATTGACTATTTGATATCTTACTAGCTCAATATTGCCCTGAAAAATCCTAAAGGATTATAAACTTGGAAGTATAATATATTGACTTGTTAAAAATTACAATACTAACTGCATTGGTGTTTATTTTCTTGCCAAACAAAAGTGACTTAAATGGCCCTCCTGAATATTTTACGTTTTGGTAGTTGGTCACTTTCTCCTGTACGACTACGATATAAGTACTCTGATTTGAAAAAATACTTTTAAAAAAAAACTAGCTAACCATCACGTCGCTTCTCCGCAGGGGTAGGCAGAGAGAATAGAACGCCACACCACTCTGTCCTTGCAAACATTCTTCGCCTCTTCCACGTTCATGCATCTCCTCATACATACCCGCCGATTGTTTCGACAACCTGACCACTTTCAAGTATTTGGCATACTTGATCGTGACAAGTTTTTCTCGGTCTTCCTCTGCTCCTTTTTCCAATTACATTCACCTGATATTTTTTTATTATATACTTATTAAAATACTTATTTTTATATTTGATGATTTTTAAGGATATTTTGGCGTTTCCACGTCAAACGACGATATATTTTCTTTCTATAGGTAACATAAAATGGTGTAGGCAGAATATTACTCAGTGGAACTTTCAGGAAGTTCCCATCAACCTTGGCGTCTTGCCGGGAATAGCTTTTGATATAAATGCAATATAAAAATCCTATTACTTTTATGCCCATAATAACAATAATGTGACTTAACAGAGCTCGTAAATGTATCAGCCGCCTTATCGTAAACTGAGCATCTTCTTACTTTTAGAATAGTACGTAGGAACTTATCGGCTCCATATCAAGGATTCAAATATTATTTTTTGACATCTCAACATGCATAGATGAAGAAAAATATGGATGTCACGGCATCTATGTTGAGATGTCAAAAAATAACTCCTATAATTAGGATAATAATCGCTGCTCGCTGATAGTGAGTGAAGGAGACGTGTATTTACCAGTGCTTACCCTTTGTTACTTAATTATTATTTTATGTTCGTCCGCCTCCGTAGTGTAATGGTCAGCACGCTCGACGACCATACTGGAGGTCCCGGGTTCGATTCCCAGGGGCGGTCAAATAAATATTTTCACTGTAATATTTATTCAATATAACCCTGGACTGGTACCTGAAGCGGAGGGCTGATCACCTTTCTTTCATGTGTTAATAATGATCAAGATAACACTGCGTTTATATGATGCAGTGCCCTATGCACCATAGTGTGCGAATAAGGGTTTGAATGTTTAAGACTTTTTGTTTCTCTATTAGTGTATTCATTAGTGTATTTTTATATTAGATACTGTATATATTTATTATGTTAAAGGCATTAGTCGTTCAATAAATAAATAAATAAATAATCTAGATATGTGAACCAGTATTTGAACCCACTGAAAATGATTCAAATATATTCAAAGCATTATTAACTTTGTGGCATGGTAATATAACACTCAATATAACCTTATCATTCATCGTTCACTTTGTTTAGTACCACTTAAAAACTCACGACTGCCGGTTTTGGAATAACCATTCCATCATCAGGTCAACTTTAGACTATAACTATAGACTACCTTCCAGTCAGGGTTTTCAGATCTGTATATGACACCTACCTTCTCTTTAAACTACTCCACACACTCAACAATATTCCTTTTCTTCTTAACAATAAAACTACCATTTAAATCGTGTATGTCGAGTGATTATTTTACGAGGAAATAAATTAATTATTCTACAACTTTAACAAGAGCCTTTTTACTTATTGTTATCTGTGTTATAAATATGTACGAGTACGCCTCAGTTTGTCATGTATATGTTAATTATTTAATAAATTTAATTGAAATTTGAAATTACTAATATTGCATCGCAGTCCGATGCATAAATTAATGCAATTGTTTTAACTGTTTTTTTTATATATTTTATTTATTTATCATATAATGGAGTGTGGGCGAGCGCTGTACGTGAAATCCCGGTTAAATGGCAGTATCGATTCTCCGCCGCCGACCCTGGCGCCGCGTCACCCTGACACGGTGCCGCACTCGGGGACCGGGGCCGCTCGGCGCCGCGCGGGCACGGGGGTCGCCGCCACGGGGGTCGCGGGCACGCCGGGTTGCGGGCACGCTGCCCGCACCATGGGGAGGGGGCTGCGGGGTCGCGCCACCGCGGGTACATCGATGACACCGTACGTTAGGGTGGATACGTCGTGTATGGCAAATTTTCAATTGGGTTTGAGCCATCACAAATAAAGTGAAAAACAAGCTATATTTATTCTATATTTATAAATTTTTATTTATATATTCTTTATTTATATTTTTATATTTATCCCTTATCCGCACCTAATGGTGCATAGGGCACATAATGTTATCTTGATCGTTACTTATATGAAGACAATGTGATCACTCCTGCGTTTCAGGAACTTGTCCAGGATAGCATAAAATAAATATTACAGAGTAAAATCACTAATATTTATTTTCAACCCCACAGGGAATCGAACCCGGGACCTCCAACACGGTAGCTAAATACGCTCACTTTTACACCACGGAGGTGGACAACTTTATTTATAATCATATTATCTTGTTTTTGAAATTCCAACATAGATGAAGAAGAATATGGAAATCTGGGTATTTACAGCCCTGTAAATACATAGGCATCCACATGGCATTCTCCTTCATCTATGTTGAGATGTCAAAAATGTCAAAATAAGTAAGATTTGTGAACAAGGATTTGAACACATCCATCATGTTTTGAATATTGTATCGTTTTTCAACGTTTCAGACCACATTGTATGTGATATGATGTGTTAATAATTTAAATAATGTTATAATTAAAAATCTCTATTGTAATGTTATAATAGCTGTTTTTATTATATATAAAGATATTCCTTTCTTTAATCCTTATCCTTACCCGACAGAATGTACATAGGACACTGCCTGTAAGGATATGTATGTCAATATGAGTAATGAAACTATTTTTTCAGCATTTTGCCACGGCGCGCTCACGATAAAGAGGATGGGGCGGGTGGGAGGAGTGAGGTGAATCAATCACCTGTATCAAAGCCCATTAATTTTTAAACGACAGAGCAAATGAAGCGCAACGCGATTCCACATTATGTGCGTTTTGTCGTGACGCGTGACGCGCGGACAGCCACACTACGGAGGTGGGTAATCGGAAGAGGTTAAAAAAATGGTATTCACAGTGAAAATTTTATAAAATTTCAAAGAAAACTGCTGATTGATCGACAGTTTGTTACGACACACCGTTTGAGAGGAGACGCTTTCGACATTTTGTGTCGGCCAGTGGCGTGCACAGGAAATTAATAAAGGTAGGCAGTAGAAAGACAGGAAGTAGATTGACCGCCTTCGTAGTGTAATGGTCAGCACGCTCGGCTACCGTTCTGGAGGCCCCGGGTTCAATTCAGGGGTGGCGGGTCAAATAAATATATCTTTTCACTTTTGTATTTATTCAATATAACCTTGGACTGATACCTGAACCGGGGGGCATATCGCCCTTTCTTCATGTGTTAACGATCAAGATAACACTGCGTTTATATGATGCAGTGCCCTATGCACCTTCGGGTGCAGATGAGGTTTGTAAGGCAGTAGAGGTAGGTAGTAAGGTAAGCTAGGTACTAATTACTAGGGTAGGCAGTAGAGGTAGATAGTAAGGTTAGCTAGGTACTGCTTAGTAAGGTAGGGTAGGCACTGGTTGCGTTTTTATATGTCGCGTGGGTGAGTTAGGATAGGCACTGCTTTTCTGCCTATATGGGATGCACGCCCCTGGTGTCAGCCCACCCTACTTTACATACTTGCATATAGTACAGACACAGTGTAGCACTTAGCGGGCGGAATAATTACTCGTGCTGCGCCTGCATCTGCTGACATATTTCGTAGGAAACGATACTCCACTATGCACATACTATGCCACGTCCTCATTTCTAAATCGAACGTTCCGTTTATTTTCTAAAATGGTCAGTCAATATTGCCAAATTATGTCTAACGCACGTAAAAAGGTGTAATATACATTGAATATATTCAAACAAGACCAGAATTATTTGAAGATTTGGCGTTCGACATGTAGAACTCCATTTTAATTCATATATTATGTTATGTACATAGGTTGTATGAGGAGCGAATGGATAACGAGAGAATGAGTAAGAAAATATATGTGGCGAATGTGAGAATGCGGGGAGAACAGAACGAAGACGGCCGAAAAAGTCTTGGTAAACTATACTACAGTAACTATATGTAGTATTGTTAGTATTCTGGTCTTGTTTATAAATTGAATGTTAAAATCAAACACTCACTTTTAGAGTCTATTAAATTGTGTTTTATTGTTAAAAACATATAAAAATAAAAATTGTGACAATTGTTGCGCCTTGTTATGGCATTTTCAAACTAATGTTTGTAAATGCCATAACAAGGCGTAATAATTGTCACAAATTTTATTTACATGTGGTTTTTGAATGAGTAGACTTCAGAAATCTATGTTTGATTTTTAACATTTAATACTACTACTACTACTACCATTAAGCCGTTTCCCCGCAGGGGTAGGCAGAGATGATGGAACGCCACATTATTATGTCCTGACATGTAACATTCACTCACGTTTAACAACCACATAACTCAAATTTCGGCAAGTCGTAAATCAATTGAAAACATCATTCGTGTTTTTCGAGAAAAACTTTGTCGGTGACATCGATTGTTTAATTTGGTTTTAGCTATTGAATCGCGTAGCTCTAGAATTATGGCAAAATCATAATTTAATTACTTACATCCGTTTACAGGGTGGTTCGTGGAATGAAGGACTTAAAACACTGAATATACAATGACAGGCGGGGATACTGACCACTATACTACCGAGGAGTAACGCTGGGGAACTTTTAGAAAATTTGGTGATTGACTTACAGCCTTGTATTATTTAGATTGGCAGTGACAGGTATATTGAAAGCTTTTAAATGTAAATTCACAGTAAAATCGGGATACAATTTTATGTTGTTTCACATTTTCAATAAATTTCGTAACTTAGTTCAAAAAAAAAATTGCTTAGCAAGAGCAGATCTGTCAGGAAGCCTAGATGCTTCTGTATCAGATCTGGGCATGCGGTGGGACAGCTTTCAATATGAATATACAATGAACTCCGCTAATGAAAAAGCGACACTGGAATAAAGTTATTCCTGTCCAAACGGTGAAAAGTTTTTTCGCTACTTTAAGATTTGATTGATCACGAAGACAATGAAATGTGATGAATTGAATTTAAATATTCTTGTTAAATTTTCCATCTCTGCAAAGAGGTTTCAGAGTTTGCTTAGGGTGATGAATTAACACCGGCAGTGTCTTTAAATATCGGTTGTATTTATAGAATTTCAATAACGTACAAGTGTAAAATTCATTAAAGTTATTAGTATTCATATTCTGTTCTTGTATTTTATTTATTGTTTCGGCATTAACTTTGTAGTAAGACATGTCACAATGACTAAAGAAACACTTGTTTTTATACCACTTGAGTTTTATTAAAGACTCGTTACTAGTTTCGGAAGCTAAACGTCCATTGTCATTATTCAGACCTGACGATAGAAGTTTAGCTTCCGAAACTAGAAGTCTTTAATAAAACTCATTCGTTCGAACCCTTATCCGCACCCCAATGGTGCATAGGGCACTGTATCATATAAACGCAGTGTTATCTTGATCGTCAACACACGAAGGAAAGGTGATCAGCCCTTCGCTTCGGGTACCAGTCCAGGGTAATGTTGAATAAATATTAAAATGAAAAAATCACTTACATTTGTTAGAACCCCCTCTGGGAATCGAACCCGGGACCTCCAGAACGGTAGCTGAACGTGCAGACCATTACACTACGGAGGCGGACTTAATAAACTTTAGGTTAATAAAACTCAAGTGGTATAAAAATGAGTGTTTCCTTAATCATTGTTTACTTGTTTCAACATACATAATTTGACAATATTAGCTGGTTTTGTTTTAAAAACTATTCAGTATATACCAGAGACCAATGTCAATAATACTACATAGTAAGTAAAACCTATGAATAGACTTCAATGTTCCCAACCAAACAGACGTCATCTCTAAAAATCTCAAGTAAAATTGGTTGTGAACGAGCGTTTCCGTAAAAAAAAATATGCATAATATATTCATCGTTCCGTAGCACCTGGTCGCGTCACTTAACAAGACTATAATTTTTTTGGTGTTTTGTCGACTGCGCCACAGGAACACCTCAACATAAATATGCATACTTATATCATTACTTATTTGGGTTTGGAACCCATGCGCGCTTTAAGGAGTGACATAAATTCAATATTTTTTAAGTTAATACTGTATGTAGTAATGCTCACATAAATTATTCCAGTTTTTTTTAAATTGCGACTTCATAAAAAATGCTTACTGTATTAGAAATACTGGATCGTATTTCAAGCCAACCTAACGAAAGCTCTGTACATACAATTGAATGTTTTAATTGATTGACCTTTAAAATCTCGATGAAAAATAAAAGTTTTTTATTTATTTATTTGAACTTTTGTACAATATGTGTGTACATTGGCGGGCTTATTGCTATAAACCAATATCTTCCAACCAACCAAAAAAAACAGACTAGTGTGAACGATCTAGGCTTGTACCTTTTGATGTCTGTTAGAAATTAGTGGGGAGATAATGCTTGAACAGGTTAAGACAAGGATAAGAAAAAAGAAAAACAAAGAAACATAAGAGAGCATAATTACAAATTAAGAATTTAAACAGGGTAACATGAATAGAAAAACAAAATGACGATAGAGTAAGGAAGGCATGGGAAAAGGGAATCAAGTAGAAAGTTTAAGGAAGAGAGGAGGGGTCAGGGGAGGAGGAGATGGACAATTAGGGTTCTAAGGTAAGATAATGATGTTTTTAAGTAAATAAGAGTGTTTAATTTACTTCATATTTAAAAAATAAAAATTCAGTACGTTACGACTTTTAAGAATGGACTAATTAATATTATTTCAAAAGTTTTCCTTTTCAATTTGGTGATACCGTATAAAAAAAAAAAACATAAGAAGTTTCGTTAAGTAAACAGAAAAAAACATATCGTATAAAATTATTGTTTGCTTTGTTTCAGTATTGTTATTTATTTAATTCCGATTCAGTTGCCGTTTAAATCACAAAAAAATATGAGAGGGAAAATGATTATTTGATAGAATGTTTTGAAACGTACGCAGTTTTCAAATAATGAAATTTTGATTGAGAGTATCGAAATCAAATTACGAAACGTAATTTAATTAGAAAATTCATATTTTTATTGTATCTGCTACAAACGAGGATTTATTTCGTACCTTACTGATTAAAGAAAATAATGAAATTATACTGAATGAATACATTTGCAACAATTTTAATGTGTCCAAATACTTCTTCACAAATCTGGATTATCCGAATCCTGGATTATAATCACACACATGAGAAACGCCAGAAAAAATCATTTTCATTTGTTTTTTTTTAGCTTATAATTTGACCAGTTAATTCACATAATTTTATAATTATCTATTGCAAACCCGGTGAGGGCACAATAGTTGAAAATAAATTTAATTTGGTAATTATGTGTTTAATAAAAAGTAAATAAATATAATAAATATATTATTAGATTAAAACCAATATTTTTAGCTTTTCCACTTTATTTTTATTTGACCAGCGACCGGGTTTCGTCGTTACCGACATCATCAGACTGGTGGGAGGCTATACAAATAGTTATGTTATATATAAAACAAGGCAGGAGTTGATAACCATGATAAGCTAAAAATATTGTTCTTTATTGGTTTTAATCTAATAACATATTAAAATGCAATTATATCACGAAGTGTCAGTGGATAATATAAATCTATTAAAAATAATAAATTCTGGAAAAATTGGTGGCCATTTTTTATCCCTTGATATTAATGGATGCGATTCTTAAAAGGTCCTTTAAAGCAGTACTTACTCACGGGTTAAAATGCCGCACGGCCATATAGCATGTACTCTGCATTTTTATTCATTTTCAAGGCGTATAACGGCGACCTAAAAGCACATTTCACTTTTCACGCTAGTAACATACTCCACGCGATTAAAACTAATGGGGATTTTATGTAGAGGGAATATGTAAATAGGCCTTTACGGAAAATTCCAGTCTAATGTCACCTCTGACCTCTGATAATTATAACCCGGCGGAAATATAACGGAGCTTAATTAAAATCACGAGTTCTAAAGAACATATTATGCTAGCAGTAGGCACTGTATCCTATTAAGGGTGGAAAATTACACATAGCCGTCATGCTCCAGATTTGTATATTTTTTAGTTTTTTGAAGAGATCGCAGAGCAACAAGTCTGAAAATGTACTTGTTGATATTTGATATGAGTGATGAGGATCGATATATCGACTCTTAATCGATATATTTAAACAAAAGCGCGACCCGTCAATATATCAAAGGTCGAGCTGGGAGGTTTTATCGCAGAGTGTGCGTTTCTCGAGTTTCGATCCGTCGATAATATTTAATGTATGCGTGTGTAATTTCCAAAGGCAATAAATAGTAATTTGTAAAAACTCTACAATATCTGTGCTTTCTCTATGCTTTTCATCGTTCAAGCAACGTCAATTTTTTGTTTTCATTGTTATAAGTGCAAATAGATTTTTGTTATTAGTGAGGAAATAACTGCTACTTTATTTTTATTTATTTTTATCATATATATAATAACTAATTACAGATTAGGGTAGTGCCCCTACAGAGTTTTCCTGTGCCGGGAAAATTCTCTATTTCACTACTGATCGATATAAGGCGAAAAAAAATCATTTTATAATCTGAAAAAATCTAACACGTGCGACACCCATTACATAAAATAAAAATTAGAAAATTTATATCAAAAAGACAAATGAGTGAAAAAACAGGCATATATTTTTTCTGTCTATTCCTATGTTCTGTTAAAAATCAGTCTCCCAAAGTAAGAAGGCTCCGAAAGTCGACCTAATTGCATTCGCGGTCAGCGGATAGGACAGCGGTACGCAAATCCAAAGTGTAAATTTATACCCGGAGCCGCGCCGTATTTCGCAGTCCGCCTGTATTAACATATCAGAATTCAACAAGCGGTCCCAAAGCCCGGGATAATGTCAACAGACTAGCCGGCAGCCGAGAGCCGAGCGGTTTGCCCGGAATACAGGATGCGGCCCTACTTTATTGCATCGGTTTCCGCAAAATGGCAGGCACACTGCAACTTCCCTGCGCCGCGAATAGCGGAGGCAGTGTTCCGCCATTCCACAAGTAATGCGGAAAGGGATTAAAGCTTGCGGGACGGTGTAAACGAAGATTACAGCACGAACATGAATGGGTAAATGTGCATCCAGAGCGGGTGGACATGTTGAAAATAAAATACCCGCAATGTCAGTAAAACACAGAACATAAATGCTGCGTCATAATAACTTATTTTCATTAATTGATTCGTCAGTCACTTAGTGGTAAGTTCTATTCATATTAAATGTAATTTTTGGTAAATATCACTATTTCTAGTGATATTTACGAAGTAAAACTTGAATTAAAAATTGTAACTTAATATATGAAATATAAATTAAAAATATATTCAAAAAAACAATTACTCATTTGCACAAAATCTTGAATTTAATTAATTGACTCATCAGTCACTTTGTGGTAATATCCGTCCATTTTAAATTTAAATTTCACTTAGTAAGTACTTCTATTTATTTAAATCAATTGTGACACGTATTTCCATGCATTTCATATCATTTTAAAACATTTTGAAACAATAGAAAATCATAAACGTAAGAAAAAACCCATAATTAATGATATGACGATGACAAAAGCCTATGCCCCGTCGTCTATGTTCCCGCTGATAATAAATAAATAATAATAATAAGAAGAAACAGCTCCTACCTCCTCATCATCCTTCAACGTCCCAAGGACATAACTAAAAAAATAGACACATATGGTCACAACATTTTGAGTGTGTCCAAACACTAGTTCACAAAATCTGGATTATCTCCAATTACAGGAGTTATTTTCATATTATTTTTTGACATCTCATCAAAGATGACATCTCACCAATAGATGTCTCTAGTGAAGTTCTAGTGATTAAAGAACAATGTTTTAAAATTGGTTCACATATATAGAACTTCCAAGAATTTGAGTAGTGTGGTTGTCAATAATGGGTAGAATTGGTGAATGTTACACGTGTGTAAAGTGATCACATAAACCAGCCTATGACGGTCGTCAGCTCCGTAAATGCACAGACTTCCATATTCTTCTTCATCTTTGATGAGATGTCAAAAAATAATATCACATATGGTGTTTGAAAATGATACGAAATGCATCGAAACACATGTCACAATATATTTTTAAAAATAGTGGTATTTACCAAGTAAAACTTAAATTAAAAATGAATTATTATCTACCACAATGAATATAAAGGTAAGTTGTAACAACACCTACGGTTTCAGCAATGCCATTTTGACATTCGAAATATCGGCCGTTCAATACGTCCTTAGTGAGGGGTAGCTGATAAAAAGGGATAGATACATCCAGCGCTGTCCGGAATAATTCGACCAAATTGGCAGAAGCACTTACCGAAATAAGCTCGGCAAATGAAAGACCTCGTGGGGGAACGTTCAAAAAGCTCTGCAACACTCCGAAATACAAGATTATCACGGAACGAGCTCTGTTTTATTGTCGCCCAGGGATTCCAACTTCTCAACAGTTGGAAACTCCGATCGTTATATTATCCATCGGAAAGATTATTTTTATAGTGTACAGATAAGTCAAACAATCCTAGCGTATTACTTACTTCAAACATTTCTTAAATATTGTCACACATTACAGAAAATTAAATCGGTTTAAAATGACTTCAACATATTCTTATACTGAATAAACTTGTAATTTCATTGTTTCAATCGCTTTACGAACTGTTATGAAGACGTAATTTGAGGTAATAAATAATAAGAGAAATCAAGAAATCATGTGTTTTCACACAAAATCATCAATATTCATATCCTTCTTTCTCTTCTTTTTTCTTGTATTTTTTTTTTTCATAATACATAGATACATTCAATATACATATTCATTTCATATACACATTTATTATACGTATTACGGCTCTTTAGGCATGGCCTGTGTTGAGCCGAATACTAACATGGTAATACATAGTTTATATATATATTTTTTTAAATTTTTAATATTTATATATATTTTTTTAATGATTAGACTATAAACATAACATACAGGAGATACAAAAATAATTTATAGTTTAAGGTTTTTCAATGTGATTGGTGTATTGGATGAGAAGATCTATTTTTTCAAGAAAGTGACTCCTCCTGTGATGGCGCCCAGCTATCCTTCCATATATCTATTTTAATTTAACTTTTACTAGTCAAATACCAATATATCTTAAAATCTATTATGACATGTCGGCTGTCCAAACTTAAAACACAGTAAGGGACATTTTTTTTGAAAGACGTTTTTTTTGCATTTTTGAACTGCATTCTAGAATACAGACATTCTACAGACTAGAAATACATTCTACTTAGTCCAAAAATTGCAACAACAAAAAAAAAACGTTTTTCAAACAAAATGTCCCTTACTGTGTTTTAAGTTTGGACAGCCGACGTGTTTCGATGTATTCCGCATCATTTGTCATCACACCGTATCACAAATGTGTCACAATAGATTTTAAGAAATAGTGGTGTTTACCAAGTAAAACTAAAAAAAAAAAAATATTAAATAAGGATTGCACAAAGCGATTGCCAAATCAATTAATAAGATACTTTCATCTCTTTGGTGGCCTTCCGGGAAGGCGGTGACTGGATGGTAGCCTCAATTTCGTCTCGTTAGCCTCAATTTGAGGGATCCTCGATTCATACATCCTGTTGTCATGGTCTCCAAAATCTTCTTCTCTCTCTGCTCCATCGTACGATATACCAGGCCTCAAAGGTCCGCCTAGTATCCATTAATATTTATATGTATATTAAAACATTTGACGACGCATAGTATTAGGTACTACGATTCAATGTCTAGATATCAACACGAGCACTAATCATAATAAGTATAAGTCGTTAGCTAAAACCGGAGCGCCGTAAATGCGATATTATTATTTTACACCCAGAGACGGGTTGATATGTTTAGAATATTAGGTCGACAAGACACAAGCAGAAAATGGCCGCCAGTCGGATATGATGTATTTTTTTTATTTTTTTTTATTCTTTTTTTTATTTTTTTTCAAATTATAAGCTTAATAATAAAAATGAAAATGGTATTTTCTGGCGTTTCTCATGTGTGTGATTATAATCCAGGATTCGGATCTCACATACTAATATAAGAGTTTCTGCTTAATAAAAAGCTTCTTTACATCTCACCAATAGATGTCTCTAGTGAAGTTCTAGTGATTCATGAACAAGGTTTCTAAATTGGTTCATATATATAGAACTTCCAAGAATTTGAGTAGTGTGGTTGTCAATAATGGGTAGAATTGGTGAATGTTACACGTGTGTAAAGTGATCACTTAAACCAGCCTATGACGGTCGTCAGCCCCGTAAATGCCCAGACTTCCATATTCTTCTTCATCTTTGATGAGATGTCAAAAAATAATATGAAAATAACTCCTGTAATTGGAGATAATCCAGATTTTGTGAACAAGTATTTGGACACACTCAAAATGTTATGATGTATTTAATTAGACCCGGAGTCTGCCAAATAATAAAACTGAAATATTTTACCAGAGGACGGGGTAATTAACATATTAATTAAATTTGCGGTCCCAGCAGCATTTCGTTATACGAGCACGATGTTCCCTATTCCAAACTACCCCCGTGTTGGAATTATGAACGCTCTATCTATAAAGATACATATATCGTGTCGGTAAATTTAACTTTATTGCTGGACGACGTTGAACGAGTTTTGAAACGAGTTGTATAGTATGTGGATCCGTCAAAAGTCAATGTTACCGATAAAAAACAAAATGGATTTTTTCTAATTAAAATGTGACTTTGTTTTAAAATCACTATAAATATTTTATTGTAACTTAATTATAATGTCTACCGGTTTCGGAGCTAACCGCTTCTTTATCAAGACTGATTAATACTATAATTAAGTTGTAATAAAATAGGTATTTATAGTGATTTTAAAACAAAGTTACATTTTAATTATAAAATGGAAAATCACGAAGTTAGTGCTTCAAATATAAATTATATGGATTTTTTACCAAATAAAGCAAAATTGAATTTCTCCAGTCGCTTTTTTTAATAAAAAAGAATGATAGATGAATGAAGAAGAATAAGTTATATGGAATGTATGTTTTGCCCATAAAAAATGTGAATATTTTGGACATGGCCTATTAATATTTTCAGGTCATTAAATTATATTCGGTACTTGAGTTGAAAGTGAAATTTATGTTTTAGTAAAAATCATAAGCGTATCGATGTTGCGTCATATTCTGTGGTTGCTAGCGAAAACTCCAAGTGCGCTAACCTTGGCACGCCGAATTTCAGATTACCCAAAAGATTAAGGTACTTACGTGAACAAATTCGAGCTTTGTATACGCAAAAAAAATAAAGCCTTGGTGGCATGAAAATTCAGAGGCACTCCGATGACGTAGAATATTTGAGTTCTATAAAATATATTTCGCTGCTAAATCCCAAAATCTGGAGCGCAGGACTTGACATAATATTGCCTTCATATAATTTACGATTAAGTAACACCGCATCGATCCGATTCAGTGCACAATGCACCATTGGATGCGAAAGGCACACTCGCCATATTTAGTCCGCTGCGCTGGTAGCGAGCTAATAAGATCACTTTGCCTATGACCGTTGTAGCCGATCGAAGCGTGAGACGTCTATCAACCAATTCGTCTGGAAGACACAGCTCTTTTAGATACCGTGGAGCCATATTGTGTATTAATTTATATTAGAGTATACAGAGTTTTTACTCTAACTTTTCGGTAAAACTAGTGGAGTTCGTGAATAAGTTATTTGTATAATATGACGCAAAAAAAATAGTAAAGAAAATTTTGGTTTTAAAATATGATTAAAATATACGAAAAAGTTGAAGTTTTTGCAAAAAAGTAATTATTCCTAAAATATTTATTTATGTTTCTTGAGATATCAATTATAAATATTAATAATTTCATCTCTCAAGGGTGGTATCTTATATTGACGTATATACTCTAATTATATTAAATAAATATTTTAAGTATACTTACACCTTTTCCGCGTCATTTTCAAACATCCTACGTTGATTGAAAATGACGCAGAATGCATCTAAACACGTGTCACAACAGATTTTAAGCAATATGTTGTGGTATTTACTAAGTAAAACTTGAATTAAAAATCAACCTTTTTAGTTCCTTCTCGCGACTACATCAATTCTACCGTGCGTAGATGAATTTCACAAAAAAATATATAAATATAAACAAAGCTCATTTCGTGTGTGAATATTTCAGCTTTTCAGGTGGCGTCATGACGAGGCTGAGAGGGGTGGGGGAGGGGCGTATCAATCAAGGGAAAATCCCCGGTAATCCCTTACCTCATGCAGAGGGTCCCATGAATCAAAATGCCGACCGCGTGACGAATGCAAAGTAGTGAATCCCGACGCCCAACCCCGGGACTTTACGGCTGTCCAAACTTAAAACACAGTAAGGGACATTTTTTTGTAGTACGTTTTTTTTTTCATTTTAAGACTAATTAGAATCTACTTAGTCCAAAATGGAAAAAAAATCCTACAAAAAATGTCCCTTACTGTGTTTTGATTTTGGACAGCCGTTTTTTATCCATGACGCAAGTGGCATTTCGATTTGCGTTTTGTGAGCGTGGCGCCGTTTGATATTGGAAAAATTTGCTACATCATCTTATAACATTACTCTCCTTCTAAGCTTTATCCCAATGGTGCATAGTGCACTGCATCGTATCATATAACACTGCATATATAATACGTATTTTAAATAATTATTACCGTATTTTACGGACTACAAGACGCTACGAACTTTAACTTATAAGCAATAAAAAAATATATATTAAAATTTTTATTTACAACATTTTGAGTGTGTCCAAATACTTGTTTACAAATCTAGAGATAGGTATGTTTCCCGCGGCATCGGATATATGGCCATTTGTAAGACCTGCCGAAATTTGAAATCAAATACTGGACATATTTTTATAAATTTTGAGTACAAGACGCACTTGAACTTTGGAGGCAAAAAAGGTGTGTAATTATTACTTTAATCGAACGCGTTTAAAATAAAAAGTGTTTCCAAAATTCATTCAATAAAAAGTAAAAGTAGAAATAGTGGTATCAATCAAGTAAATCTAAAATTAAAAATGGATAGATTTTCCACAAAGTGACTGCCGAATCAATTAATGAAATTATATAGTTATTGTTTTATTATAAAAAATGCAGTTCCGACAAGAAATCGGTAGCTTAATGGTAAAGGGGTATATCTGTAAAATTTTGCCTTTACAGTACCGAAATATCAGTGTAAAACTTTTTAAAAAATATTGCATTGTGATAAGATAATTTTATTTATTTAAAACGTAGTAAATTGAAAGGAGCGAGAGAGGGCTGATCGGCGGAACTACAATGCAGCTATCTCCAGCGGAAAACTTGGTACATCATTCAGAAACTTTACGGAAGATTGTCCCTCAAAGGCAAATACGCGGGATCTCGATAATTCACTCGAGCGAGTGTGCATACCGGGTACGGAGACGAGGAATGTTCCAGTGAATGGCGGCAGGGAGGGTGGAAGCGGTATGGTGAGTGGAGGGAGGGTGGGTGGGGGGTACAGGAAGCCAGCAGTAGGGGATGAATGCAAAGCGCCATAATGAATTCTCGACCCAGGCACGACCTGGGAGGAGTGGTATAGAATAGAAACAAGAATGAACGGAAAGAACATAAATAGAAGACGGATAAGAGGTCGGAAAATGCTTTAGACGTTACCCTATTCTATAGGGTCCGCCATCTAAAGTTTTTTTTTTCAACTAGTGCTTATTTCGTGAATGGTAACACTTAGCTCATGTCTGATTTGACAGATAATTAGTTTTATCCTTCCGCTGAGCGAATATGGTTGTGTATACGCTTGAACAACGCTGGGAAATATTGCGACATTCGACTTACAGAAGATGCCGATTTTGCCAAAAAAATCATCTTTTCGGATGAAGCTCATTTTGATCTTGGCGGGTATGTAAACAAGCAAAATTGTCGTATTTGGGGCACAGAAAACCCGCACGCATACATTGAAAAGCCGGTACACCCAAAACGAGTCACTGTTTGGTGCGGATTTTGGTCCAGAGGCATAATTGGGCCATTTTTCTTTGAAAATGAGCAAGGAGTGGCCGTTAGTCAATGGCGATCGTTATCGGGCCATGTTGAACGGATTTTTGTTCACAAAAATTGAAGAGGAGGATATTGGCAACATTTGGTTTCAACAGGACGGCGCTACGTGCCACACAGCCGAAGCTACACTCGATGTTTTGCGCCCCATTTTCAAAAAAAAATGTTATTTGGCGGACCCTTTATTTACTCTCGATTTTGTAAGATAGGTTCCATTAAAATGTTTTTAGCCTAGTAACTATTACCGTAAAAACGCATTAATTGAATACATTAAAGCATCTTACGCGGGATGCAAGTTTTACAGTCCTCAGTCCGCCAATCACCGTTTGTGGGGAGACTGTAATCACAATTACCAAAACAATTACCACTGTAGCGGGACTCTTGGCTGTTTTCTTTTAATACTACTATTACTACCATCACGCCGTTTCCCCGCAGGGATCTTCTGTCCTGACATACACTCCTCGCTTCCTTCACATCCATACATCTAGTCATACATGTCCTCCGATTACACAGACTACTGACACCACCAGATTTCAGGTTCTGATTGATCTGATCTTGCCAAATCTTTTTCGGTCGTCCTCGTTCTGGTTTCCCGCTCACATTCGCGTATTTTCTTAGTCATTCTCTCGTTATCCATTCGCTCAACATGTCCATACCACCGTAAAGAACTCTTCCTAATCTTTTCAATTATTCCTTGTTCAGCCTTACATTCTTTTCTTTCAAATATTATTATTTCTTATTTATTAAATATTGTAAAAAAAAGTAAAACATTTAATGTTTTACTTTTCACCTGTAGATGAAAACGTCTGTTTGTTTTTTTTTAACTTGTCGTACGTAATGAAATAAAACTCATTAAGTGGTGGCGTAAAACAAGAGTTTAATTTTAAAAAATAAGTAATATCGTTAACTTTCGCAAGATCGGCCCCGCATGAGATGTGTTAAAACCTTTCTCCCAAACCCGGATCAGATTTAAAGGATTTTAGTCTTTCTCAGATCCACTATTGCGGTAAACAAATCTTTTGCACAAATTTTTAATGGGTTGGGAAAATATAATATATAAATTCTTCTTCTTCTTTCCATGTTCGCTCCCTAGGTGGAGCATATGGCCAACACGAGTCGTCTCCAAGTCACTCTGTCACGCGCCATCTCCTTGGCGTCCTCCCAGGTCAGTCCGGCGTCTCGAAGTTCCGCTGAGTATAGTCGGTGAATGGTCGTCAGCGGCCTTCAGGGGCGCCGGAATCCTCGGGGTTGGAAGAAGAGACATGAGGGGTTGATGCCCTCAGGTGGCATTCTAAGGACATGTCCCAACCATGTCCACCTTCTTCTCTTCAGGACTTCCAGTATGAGGGGCTGTTGAGTTCTTCTCCTCACATCGTCATTCCTGACGAAGTCATACCACTTTATACCCAGTATTCGCCTCAGGCAGGCATATATAAATACCCTTACATATATATATATAAATACCCTTACATAATATATAAAATACAAAATTATTGGCAATTATTATGTGAGATTTCAAGGAATACGTATTTAAAGGGAATTATAAATAAACAAAGGGGAAAGAATCAAGATTTATTAAGAATCAATAAAGAGGTAGTAATGAATCAGTCATTTCCTGGCCATTGTAAGGGAGGGTCATTGGAATTATTGATCAATAATGGGAACAATTGATTTCAATACAACCATTGTATTTCTATACACTTTCAAATTAATGGACGATGAACGGAAGAGACTCGAAAACTCAAACATCGACCGGCAATAATTGGTCAAACAAAGCAAAGTAACAATAATAGAGAGAATAAATGTAATAATACTCAAGTAACAAGATTTCAGTAAAACATGCGCGAGGGTGAACGTTAAAAAAAAATATAAAGAAAAAAAATAAATAAAGAAACTAAGGAAATGGGAATACGAAATACACAAAAATGAAAGATAAACTATATCAAATCATGCATGCTGTGTTAGTGATTGCATGCTGTGTTAGTGATTGTCCTGACGAAGAGACGGGTACGTCTCGAAATCGGTAGACGTAAAAATCTCGGTGAGTGGTTATATACTAATTTTATTAACATTTTTGTAAAAAAATAAAAAAGTATATCAAATCATTTTAATTTATGTATTAATTTTTAAATCAAACGCTGATTTTTTGAGTCTAAGGTGTATTTTATTAACAAAAACACATAAAAATAAATATAACAAAATAAAAAATGTATTTAAAAATGAATATTGTGACAATCGTTTCGCCTAGTTATGGCATTTTCAAACGAACGTGAAGATTAAATACAACTTAGTAGACTCAAAAAATCTGTGTTTGATTTAAAAATCAATACATAAATTAAAATGGAGTTGTACAAATTAAACGCCAAATCAATAAATAAATAATAAAAATATATATGGTTGATGTTTTTATTTTTATTTTGTATATTTTCTACAAAGTAACAGCCGACTGAATGGAAAATATTTCACATTTAAAATATCTATAAAATTAAAGATAGGAAAACTGCTGCACAATTGAAAAAATTTATTTAATTTAATAAAAATAAATTCTCATGTGTGTGATTATAATCCAGGATTCGGACACTAATAAAAGAGTTTCTGCTCAATAAAAAGCTTCTTTTCATCTCACCAATACATGTCTCTAGTGAAGTTCTAGTGATTCAAGAACAAGGTTTCTAAATTGGTTCATATATATATATATATATATATATATATATATATATATATATATATATATATATATATATATATATATATATATATATATATATATATATATATATATATATATATATATATATATATATATATATATATATATATATATATATATATATATATATATATATATATATATATATATATATATATATATATATATATATATATATATATATATATATATATATATATATATATATATATATATATATATATATATATATATATATATATATATATATATATATATATATATATATATATATATATATATATATATATATATATATATATATATATATATATATATATATATATATATAGATCTTCCAAGAATTTGAGTAGTGTGGTTGTCAATAATGGGTAGAATTAGTGAATGTTACACGTGTGTAAAGTGATCACTTAAACCAGCCTATGACGGTCGTCAGCCTCGTGAATGCTTAGACTTCCATATTTTTCTTCATCTTTGATGAGATGTCAACAAATAATATAGTAAAAATAAGTTATAAAAATACTTGTCGTATTTAGGCGCCAAGTTGTTAACATTCTGCCGAGTAAAAGAGAATTCTCCGAATGTTCGCACATCCCAGTTGCTCGTCTAATAACTTACCAAATTACAGTAGAGAGAGTACGTCACTAAATAAAGCCTACGGTGGAGTTAACATTTCAAAACTCTAAATTAAATTTACTTGCGTACAAACTTAGGCGTGTTCGGATACAAAACAACGCGAAAAAACAAACAATAAAAAAAAACAAATATCACTAGAATTTTCGAAAATTTCCAAGTGGGATTTTTGTTAAAGAAAATTGAACGGGAAAACAGAACAAGGACGGCCGAAAAAGACTTGGCACGATCAGATCAATCAGAATCTAAAATCTGATGGTGTCAAAAGCCTGAGTAATCAGAGTGCATGTATGACTAGATGTATGGATGTGGAGGCGAGGAATGTTTGTCAGGGTGGCGTTCCATCCGTTCTGCCTACCCCTGCGGAGAAACGACTTGATGATAGTAGTATTAGTTGTTGTACAATAAAACAGCAAAATTATTTTCATCCGCTATGGCAGACGAAAGAATGAAAGAGTTTAAAAAAAAACACTGCCAAAAGTGTTTTGAGTATTTTAATTACGAAAGCAATTTTCCCGGTTATAATGACAGAGCGGAGCAAAAATTAAATAAGGTTTTTGATTGCGCAGAGAACCGAGTTTATTTGGCAATTTATTCCGAGCTACGAGGAGTTACACAATTCCCCGCAATTTAATTAACGTCCCGATAATATAGGATTCATGAGAGATCCATAAATTACCTGCGTAATATTTCATTTAACCCAGAGCTTGGGGGGGGGCAAATTACGGCACAAGGGCTGCGAACAATACATCGTTCCGCGAAGAAAAGAAAAAAATACAATCGTAGCGAAATTAAACGTTGCTTCAAGTCAGAAAGTATAATCAAAACTAGCTAACTAACTAACCATCATGCCGCTTCTCCTTAAGGGTAGGCAGAGAGATTATGTTAGAACGCTACACCAATCTGTCTTTGGTAACAATCTTCGCCACTTCCACGTTCATGCATCTCCTCATACATACTCGCCGATTTTTCCGACCCAACCTAACCTTACCATTTTCAAGTATTTGTAATACTCTGTCTCTTTTCAATATGTTTCCTTTTTTTCCAATTCAATCGTTTCAAATTCGTTTTACTGTTCATTCTTCACTCACTGGATTCATATCGCTCACTCCTTCCAAGAACGTCATAAATAAAAAATCTTCAATTTTCAGTTGTGCATGTTTTCGGAATGCCCAGAAAATGTACTATATCCCAGCAAAAGTGGCATATTTTTAACTTAATATTTACCAGATACAGGACACAAAGTGTTGTTTTTGAATTTTGAATAAAATGTATTGTTTAATTATTTTTTCAAATATACTAAATATTTTTCAAATGGAGAAAAAACCTTCAGGTTTTACCTAAAAAGATCTGTTGCACAGTAAAATTCAATGAGTGGCTTGATATTTATTTTCAATACATTGTATTATATTATTAAACTTTGAAAAGGTTCTCCTGAAAAATCATTTTTTTTTTTATTTATGACGTTCTTGAAAGGAGTGAGCGATATGCTAAAACCTCATCACAACAATATCCCCATACTCATAGTTTAATCATTTTTAATGAACGATAAATACATTATTTTAGAGTGTGCTCTACTCGTAGGAAGCGCTAAGGTGTCAGTTGCCCTGGTGATTCGAGTGGGAACTTTATACATCCAAAAATAAAACGTTCCGTTTAAATACTATGATGCATTGTTGACAGTAATTCAATAATTAATATTACAAGGGTACATAAGTAAAATTATTTGACATAAAACAAGTAATGGTTAAGTTGAGGTTATAATATACATGAGAAATAGAGGTATACTCTACTCGGTAAAAGTAAAATAAATTCAAAAGCATTAAACGAAAAAAAAGAATTCAAAATGTATTACACCGTCTTTGCAACACGCTAGTTTCTGAAATTGCAAAGCCGCCGAGCGTTTGTTTTAAACCGCGCAAAGGGAGATAACTACAACGTCACATTTCTGGCGGCCGATGTTATATCTATGCAAATTTTGAGGGCGCCTCCCTCTAGGCAGAACAATCGGATTCCCCCGAACTAATGAATACCCCCGAGCAACAGTTTGACTTCGGCTCGAGTATGTATAAGAATAAAAATTAATCAAATTATTTGCTCGCCTGAACGAGAACAATTCGCTCACTCCTTTCAAGAACGTCATAAATCAAAAATCGACAATTTTCAGTTGTGCATGTTTTCGGAATGTCCAGAAAATGTACTATATCCCAGCAAAAGCGGCATATTTTAAACATAATATTTACCCGCTACAGGGCAGAAAGTGCTGTTTTTGTATTTGGAAGAAAAGTTATTTTTTAATTATTTTTTTAAATATATTAAATATTTTTCAAATGGAGAAAAAACCTTCAGGTTTTACCTAAAAAGATCTGTTGTACAGCAAAAAGTTCAATAAGTGGCTTGATATTCATTTTTAATACATTGTATTTCATTTTAAAACTTTAAAAACGTTCTCCTGAAAAATCAAGCTTTTTGATTTATGACGTTCTTGAAAGGAGTGAGCGAATTGTAAAATAGTGTATTTGCAAAATTACGTATACCGAACTGATGGACTAGACGTTCATCAAAAAATAAAAGACGTATTTTATTTATTGTTCGGCATTAACTTTGTGGTAAGACATGTTACAATGATTAAAGAAAACACTTGTTTTTTACCACTTGAGTTTTATTAAAGACTGCATGTTTCAGAAGTTAATCTTCCATCATTCAGGTCTGTATAGTAACTGTTACAGTTAAAGGATAAAGTTGTTGTTTTAATACTATGGAGTACTTTATTTATTGTTTCGGCATTAACATTGTGGTAAGACATGTTACAATGATTAAAGAAAACATTTGTTTTATACCACTTGAGTTTTATTAAAGACTACATGTTTCAGAAGTTAAACTTTCATCATTCAGGTCTGTATAGTAACTGTTACAGTTACTATACAGACCTGAATGATGGAAGTTTAACTTCTGAAACATGTAGTCTTTAATAAAACTCAAGTGGTATAAAACAAGTGTTTTCTGTAATCATTGGAATAAAACACGTATTAACAAAAATTTATTAGGTTTTGTTTGACGTGTTCCAATGTTTTGGATCTAACGATAATACCACTTATATACTGTTACTATATTCGATAATGTCGGTGACTTACTCGTCAATAACTCACTATTGTGGGTCAAAGATCTATTAATTTATACATCTACGCCTGTACATTATTGAATGAATCTAGGAGCCGAGTCGGTCGAGACGTGACCGAGTGACAGTCCATTGTGCCATGAAGGAATTAATTATGTACGCTATTGCAGGGATATAATATTTATTATATTTAATACGGAGCGAATGGGCCCGCGGGGTGAATAGAGTCGCTTCGCGTCGGCACGAATCGAGAAAATGTATGGGCGGGAAAAAGTTCATAAAACGTTCTGAAATGGAACAGGATTTCCTCGAAATAGGCGGGAAAATACAGAGTGAATTTTCACATGAAAGGAACGTGAAACCTCATTACGAATATAGTATAGTGCAGAGATGTACGAGAAAGTACGTAACAGCAAAAAATAAGTACATTCGGAATATGAAAACGGCCCAGTAACACAAATAAAGTAATGTTTTAGTAAGGCTAATAAAAAAATTGGAAAATTATTTACTCATCTATTAGAATTATTTTTTACTTTGAACGAGAAACCTCATTATGCATAGTATAGTGCAGAGATATATGAGAAAGTACGTAACGTAACAGCTAGAAAAAAATACATTCGGTATATGAAAACGGACTAGTAAGTATAATAAAATAAATAATTTATTGTTATCATTAAAAAAATCATTCATTAGAATAATTTTTGATAAAAGAATATTATATATACACACTCAATTGTGTCCAGATTTTTGTTCACAAATCTGGATTTGTGCCCACTCATGAGGTACATTTACATCTCAACATAGATGTAGAAGAATATACAAGTCTGGGCTTATAACAGTGCTAACATACATTTCACGAAGGTCTCTGCTAAATAAAAAGCTTACTCAACACAACCATAGATGGTGCCGAGAACTCAGATGTGAAAGAAAGTGTCGATTAAAGAATGACGAATCACTTAAACCAGCTTATGACGGTCGTCAGCCCCGAAAATGCGCAGACTTCCATATTCTTCTTCATCTTTGATGAGATGTCAAAAAAATAATATGATAAAAGAATGTATAAACAAGTTAGTACCGAAATTTGAGTAGTGTAGTTGTAAATCATGGGTAGAAACCGGCCTATGATGAGATCTGGTGGTAGCTTCATACATTCTTATTAATTCAATTTATATTTTTGTCTAAAAGTGCCAAATATTCGATTCAGAAAATCATTCTATTAACCCCATCATTGCTATCAACCATGATAACATGGAACCACTACCTATGACGTATTTATTTAGTTACAACACAAGAGTGCGAAATGTAGGCTGATGGAGCCGAGATGTTTACAAACCAGTAAAACAAACAGCCAATGAGGTACCTACCTAATTTGGTTACGTTGGATACCCACTAACGAATCGTACGTTTGATGCGTCACGTGCTTGTCACTCGGGATTGCGGGTATTGAAAACAGGACAGAAATATAAAATTTGACTTACTTTCATCTGATTGCGGCGCAGATAAGATGGCACTATGCTTCTTTTTTACTTCCTCCACGTTTTCCTGGATCTTGTCTATCATAGCCCGTATTTCCTCTACCTGTAAAATAAATCAATTTTTATTTTGGCATTCTAAATGTGTACGAAATGCTTTCCAGGCGATTATAAAACAAGTATAATAGCGAACATTTTTTTTAAATGTTAAAAATATAAAATAAATGAGTATTAAATAAAAAGAATAATTGTATATAAACACGCAAAAAATCTGATGGCATTTATGAGGGATAATCCCTCTTAAAAACATGCCACAAGGCCTCAAAAAGATGACGAAGAAGAAGATTTATGAGGAGGCATGAATGTGAAACTCTCTGTTTGCCCCTGTGGAAGCGGTGTGATGGTTAGTTAGTTACTTAGTAAATATACACACACGAACACACATACCATAAATATACACACACATGTATGTTTTTATATACTTAAACAATAATTTGACTAAACTTTAATTTGACTAGATATTACTTTTAGTATACTGTTACTTCCATTCATCATTTATATTATGTCGTTATTTTTATTTTGTTCACAAGTTGTTCAATCTGATGAAATGGAAAATAAATAAAATACGATTCAATACTCGTAAGAAAGATTTACTAAGTCATTTCCAATTCAGTTAAACGTTTTCCATAGGATTTGAACTTTTATCTCATGATAATCATCTATGTAGGTATCCGGGTACTGAAAAACTACTTGAATTAGTAAATTGCTTAGCTCAAAACTTTAGCTAATGGGTAAATCGCAAGGGAGCTGTACGGCTAAGGGTGTAGATACATAGATTCGAGATTCCTTCCTCCTAAATAAGCGCCGCCAATATAACTTTTTACACGCATTTGTCAATGTCTGGCGGGGACACGAATTCACAGGGACAAAACAAGGCCGTAATAAAGGAGATAACACGAGTGAAGAATGCGAGGGAAACATAGAAAGGAAACGATTAAATACACCACTTCCGTATTTCGAGATAAGCGGGCTGTCGCCCTATTCTGATGTCGAGTTAATCGAGGATTAAAGGCAAAAACGTAACTTGAATCAGCAGTGCCAAAAAAATTACCTCACGATTCCCGAACTTAACCCGGTTTTTTCGAAACAGAATAATCAAATTCCCCCTTGAAATAAAAGCAGGAGGCATTTACACGAGGTCAATTTTTCAAACATTCCACTAAGCCAATATAGTATTTTATTAGTGCATGTTATAACCTCGGCTCGTAACGCATGTCTGTGCTGAAACCTATAGTGCATGTTGGTCTTCGGGTCGACCAAAAATCGCATGTGTTAGACATTTTGTGTAGTTTTGAGTGTGTAAATGGTGCTACGGTGGTGAAAGGTGGTATTGTTTGCATGCTGTGGTAGTGATTATCCTGACGAAGAGACGGGTACGTCTTGAATCCGGTAGACATAAAAAATTCGGTGAGTGGTTATTTACTAATATTATTAACATTTTTGTAAAAAAATAAAAATAAGTAAAAATGACTGACCCCAAAATAAATGCTTTAAATATGAATAATATTGATAATATAGTATTTTCCTTATATAATGGGTACTTCGAGACAATGAGTGTCCTCGAGCTAATTTTTCAAACCACTGGATTATCTTTCGAGTATTTTTTAACTTTCGTCTGGGATGGCAATTGTCGCCGTGTAAATAGCGTTTTACAACTTAAAATACATCAATAAACATATTACTGACGTAGCAATGTATAAGCAGTTATTTTTAAAGGATAACTAATTAACCACCACACCGCTTTCCCGCAGGGTAGGCGGAGAGAATATAACGCAACATTAAAACCGTCTTTGCAAAATTTATTCGCCTTTTCCGTATTTATGCATCTCATCATCATGATTACTCCTACTCCTGACCTAACCGCTTCCACGTATTTGAAATACTTGATCATGAATAAACAATAAATATGGGAGTCGAACACAGCAATTTACATGTATCGTTCAGAACATTTTAAATTTGTTGCCGACGGATGTTAGAGGTCAAAATAAAATATGGAACAAAGGCAAAATAAAGGAATGGGTAAATAAATGATCAAGAGTTAATTTTATGAAAATTGTAAAATGTATATAAAAAACCTTCAGGTTTTACCTAAAAAGATCTGTTGCACAGTAAAAAGTTCGATACGTGGATTGATATTTATTTTTGATAAATTGTATTATATTTTAAAACTTTAAAAACGTTCTCCAGAGAAATAAAGTTTTTTGATTTATGACGTTCTTGAAAGGAGTGAGCGATATGTATTGCTTATGATATAAATGTCTAGTCACGATATAAATCGACTATGTGACGGCTAGGCAACATTTTCAACGTACCAGACTTAGAAACCGCTATTTGGTGGTAATAACTACCGCGATAAAAATAACCCGGATTCAGAATAAGACAGACGCGGAACTACGGTATAAAAATAAAGGAATCGAGATATACAGCCACCGATCATAAATTGACGTATATATACGGTATACACGTCGGTAATACGTTGAATAAGTCTAATTTACGGGAAAATCCGATAAAAGGGAGAGTAGATAAATTTACGAGAGATGGCAGGGAGGAATTCGGGAAGGAAACGTAAAAGTAATTGAAAAAGTACTTTCTGGATGTATGAAAACATTATATTATACATACTTGATCATAAAAAAAGGCGTAAGTAATACTGTAACTGCGTTTGATACCCTTTTGATTTAGAGGGCTTTGAGTATCACAAGGGGAAAATCCATAAAAAATATGGCTTTAAGAGACTTAAAAAAATTAGGTAGTAAAGATAAAAATAAGATTAAGTATCCCGAGAACGGTCAGTAAGATTATCAATCTTTCCGTGAATATTACTATCCTACCTGCAGACAAGCATCTAAAATAGACGTTTTGCGGGTTTTCATTTAAAAAAAATATATTACTAAATACCGTCTAAGATGGCATACGGTTATAAAAAACTAATATGTAGACTTTAAGTAAAAAATAATTCAAAAAGACTAATAAAAGTATTCATAATATCAGTTATAGGAAACCAGCCCTCATCTAAGTATGGTATTAAAATACATTTTTACCGTGGAAAGATATTCCTGCGCAATATAAAGAAATAATTAGGGCAAAGATTCTCAAAGGCTTCAACGTACGATATTACCAGGAAGCGGGTTTACAGGAATTCCAGGGATTGAATGCCGTTTCAATTATTATTAATGAAACGGATACAAACAGCGGCAACTTTATGAACTTTGAATACAATGAAATCGAAACGAAGCAATTTAATTAGCGGGTGGTTATATACAATCTAGAGCAAAAGTGCCGTACCAATTATTTACTAAGAAATGATAAAAACCTTAACCGTGATTAATATTCTAAGGTTTTTACTGTTATTTTAAGGTCAGCACTATAAAACTCAATATTTTGAGAGTCAACGTTTTTGTTCACAAAGCTGGGTTTGTGCACAAAGGATATATATATGAATAAGAATATGAAAGTGTGGACATAAATTTCATAAAAGTCTCTGCTAATTTTAAAAAAATTACTCAACTCAACCATTGATGGTTTTCCGCGAACTCGCATGTGAAATAAGGTGTCAAAAAAGGATATATACATATACGAGGATATATACACCTTTCGAAATTTGAGAAGGTAGTGTGGTTGTCAATCATGGGTAGAATGGTAAATATTTCACGTGTATAAAGAGATCACTTAAACCAGCCCATGACAGATCGTAAGCCCTGTAAATACGCAGACTTTCACATTCTTCATTATCGACAATGAGATATCAATATAAAAAATATATAATATTCGTTACAAAAAATATTTCTTAACTTTTTTCATTAAAATAAGGTTTTAGATTCAATAAGTAATAAATTGATTTTTTTGTAAACTTTAAAGAGAAAAAAAATATTTTACAAACTTTTT
Source organism: Brachycentrus maculatus (assembly GCF_059751285.1). Classification (NCBI taxonomy): domain Eukaryota; kingdom Metazoa; phylum Arthropoda; class Insecta; order Trichoptera; family Brachycentridae; genus Brachycentrus; species Brachycentrus maculatus. The sequence continues at coordinate 2,134,733 of NW_028280845.1, read as the reverse complement.
TCATTAAAATAAGGTTTTATATTGACTAAGTAATAAACTGATAAGAATGAATTGTGAGAATAAAAAAAAACACGAATTAAGGCTTTATTTTATTTAACGTATATTTTTTACTTGATAAAATAACAAAAATTCAAGCAGTCAAAGAATTTTGCTCGCCACAGTAGTACCTACCCAGGATATTTCGCTAAGAAGAAAATAATGAAGTTCAGGAACAAGATACTCTAAATTTTTTATTAAAATAAGAAAATCATTTTCAGGAATAAGAGAGATACCGAGTTACCTCGAGCAACGGAATAGGTCATTAGTGAAAGCAGAAAGAAAATTAAAATAAGAACATCGCTACTAATCCCCGTATTATTAACGTGCCCTTAAAAGAAAACCGAGTCAGCAAAAGAGTGTACAGTAAAACCTCGATATAACGGACTAATTGGGGGTAGGGGGTTCCGTTTATGCCGAAAGTTCGTTATATGAAAAAAAAGATTTAAAATATAAGGTTTTTTTTTTTAAATACGAACACTGTATTTATGATATAAATAAAATATTCAAAATAAAACAAAATTGTATTGTCTTCGGAAACTCGTCGTGAAGTGGCGTTGCTGTTTGATATCGATGCGCTTGCTTTCGGTAATCCTGATCTGAAAAACGAATCAAGTTTTGTTTGCACTTTTGTTGCTGTTTGTTGTTGAAGTTTGCTGCTTTTTTTATAATCAACTCTCTAATGGTAGGGACTGTCCGGAGCCATTTCGTCGTAACGTAACACGTTACGATGCGAGTATTCGTATAGTCAATACAGCGAGCCGAGCGCTCCATCCAGTCTCGGATGCTCGCCGCGAACGACGGTACGTTACGACGAAATGCTCCGGTCAGTCCCCACCTTAAAATTACGATAATGGGTATAATAAAGTTAAACTTTGTTATGTGATGAATAGTCAATTAATGTTATTAGATCGTCGAAATGCGATCTTACCACTGATAACTTCAGGACCGCTAAAAATTGTTTTCATGCGGCGACACTTGAATTTAAGCATATATAATATCAACGGGACAATGTTACATTTTTTATATTTGACCGTTTTTTTTGTCCCTTATGTCCGAAGTCCGTTGAATAAAGGTCCGTTATATCGAGTTTTTGCTGTAATTCAAATCCGATAATCGCGCAGTTTAAGTTAATCTCTAACCAAGATCAGCAGTTTTCACGTTAACCGGAAAACGAAAAGAAAACGTGTATAATTTTAAAAATTACATACCATGATTCCCAGCTTAAAGTTAACTAAAGGCTAACGAATGGGATGAGATGTGTTGACTTCTAACAATGGACGACTAACTGCTAAGCCATCCGCGATTCAGTGGGATTTACCAAGTGTTGACGGAGAGTCAAAACAAACTGGACAATAGACAAACAGGGCTAATCGACACGATACTAAATGTTACTCTTTTAGGGTTTCTTTACTCTATTTCGGTTTGAAAGAGTCTTTCATATAGCAAATCCTTGGTGTTTTACTTTTAATGCCTATGTTGCATTTAAGAGGGCGATGTTCGTCCGTAATCCTAACATCTGAATCCATTGAATAAAAAAAATGCACATGCAACATTGTACACGTGATAGAATTGAAACTGCTTAAAAATTAAAGAATAAAATAGATTTAGTGTGAAAGACAGGCGGAGAGAGAGAGAGAATCTCAAAATAAATACAACAATACAATAATTTGTATAAAAAATAATTCTGTCTATCCCATATTTACACCGTCATTGATTTGTGCTTCAATTGGTAATACAGATACAAATGGTTTGCGATAGCTAAAATATGAGATGTATGGTATGTCCGTTACTCGATATATTCATGATAATGAGAAAAAAAAATATGCATATCTCTTTCTCTTTCTCTCCATGTAATATCTTACTTCTCTCTCATGTAACGAAACGTGACGCGTCCTTGAAATTTCATCTCGATTCACGCCCAATTATCAATTATCAAATCACCGCTAACAAGTAAATGTTAATTTCAAAAAGATTTTCTTTATTTTTGGCAAACAGAAGTGATTGAGATAATAAATAAAATATGTAAGTGTCACTCTTTCGACATTTAAAAAAATCGTATAGGGCCGAACAAAAGACGACACGCTCAGCGGGTTCTAAAAATATTACACTATTACCCACATTTTGCGGGTTTTAATACACCTTTCAGAGCAACACAACGCCGAGGTGACATTTAGCAAGTAAGCAAACATACGCGTGTTTGCGAACAAACAACGAATATAAACATAAGACTCAACTTTCTATGTTAATGTAAAAATTGAGTTTGGTACTTTTTTCTCCGGTAATATACTTATATGTTTTAAACAGGATAGATTCAATAATTTGACAATAATTTAGAGTGAAATTTCAAGGGTGCATCACGTTTATTAGACACGTTTTGTTACATGAGAGAGAAGAAAGATATAACGTTTAGAGAGGAAGAAAGAGAGCTATGCACTCGTGTAACAAAAGTGAGAGACGTATGCACAACGATAGAATAAGAGTCACTCGTGCGCGTGTTGTACATGTACACGTCAGACGCTATATATTAACAATTTAGGTGTCACGCGTAGTGTAAGTTATTACATTGTTTTAACAAGCCCAACGAATCAATAACAAAATCTGCAACTACAATAGATACAATTTTTTCTTGTTTTCTAGAAAGAAACACGTGCAATATATTCAATCTTAGTAATGTATATTTATTTATTAATTATGTAACTTTTTTTACGTTTATGCCCTGTGATTGTTCGATCTTATTTGGGAAGAGTTATGTACTTTCTCTCACACATAATCAGTCTTATTCCTTATTTTTTAAAGAGATTTCACTTGTATCACGTGTACAGTGCTGTATGTTTATTGTTTTCATTACTTTAACCATATTTTGTTTACTATATGTTGAAATTTTAATAGTATGTATATAATAATAAATAATTAAACTATTGCTTTTAAAATCTAGATACCTGTAAAAAAAATAAGAGAATTTCAAAGAGAATTATTTATGCATTGATGCCACAACAAGTTGACAATGCGTTTTACAGGACATGAAATTGTCAACGTTAAAAAAAGTTCGAAATTCAACTAAGTCCTCTCCTATAAAGGGTCAAAGAAAATTATCAACCTTCTATAACCCTCTATACCTGATATTTGTTTGCAAGTAGGAAGGAATTACTCTTGAAAACATTAGAAATAAGTATGCAAATTGAATGGTTTATGTACACCATTTTCAGTTAATTACAATCAGTCAGTGTAGGATTAAGTTGGGCCTAATTGTTGGGTATTAACCTTACCGAAATGGCACTGAAAGAGTGCGAGATTAATAAATTAGAACAACTCCCACGCGAAATTGAAAAAAAACCGACATAATGCACTCGAAAACAAGGTAGGTGTATGGTTAAAAATAGAACAGTGTGATGGAAACATCACGATTAAACAAGATACGATGATAACGAACGTCAGCAAGAAGTAGGTGCTAAATAATTTTTTCCTCTTTTATTTATTTAATATAGTTACATTTTTTACAATTTAATACTAGTGTGTTTTTATATACTTCTACTTAATACAATCTTATAATTTTATTTGTGCTGTGCCTCTCCAAAAAAGAGACTGAGCTCTTTTGCTTGGAGAGGGTTTTTTTGTTTTTATTTTTTATTTTTATAGTATCATGTTATACATTTAAAAATATATATTATTGGGGAACATTGTATTTTTATGCGGTACGATGGAGTCATCTTGTTTATTTTTCTATTGTATAGTCTGTATATATTTGTAGCGTTCGTTAAGTTTCTTTTTTAGAGTGTTTGTATCTTTTGTATTTTAAATTTCTAAAGGGAGGGAGGCTGTTTTTTTATTCATAAATACATACAATTTTGTAGGTACTGTTTTGTGTTGCATTTGGGTATTTAAAAATTGTTTCTACATCTTTGGGATGTGTTTGTTTCTAGTTTTGAATGATTGTTTTCTTTAAGAAGCCGTATAATTAATGTTTTTTTGTAGATGTATTCTACAAAAAACGGCATATTATAATACACGGCATATTAACCCGAAAGAGTGCTATCAGCAGATGGCAGTGTGTGCCATTTCTACAGCAATATGTGGGAAGGGTCAGGCCTTTAAAAACTAGTATCTATTCTGAATCCCACATGCTTGAGCGGTTTCATACTATCATAACTACTTTTCACACGTTGGACCTTGAAAATTGAGGTAATCGTCTGGTGTCGAGTCAATATGATGTAATGCGATGCATATTCGCATACCCACCTGAGCCAGACTTGTTCTTATACAAGTAATATCCAACATACAGATACATTTTCATACAATACTTTTATTATTTACTATATCAGAAACTGGATTATTCACCCTACGGATGAGATATCAATTAAAGGTGTCTCAACCTGATATGAAATATGTATCATTCTTATTTACTGTAACTGCCAACTTAAAGCCATACAAATTGTTTTCAGTATACCCTAATTGACATTTAACTACATTGCTTATATTAACATTCATAGAAATCCACATTACTCACTGAAATACCCACCATTATATGTACCCCTAGACCTAATAATACCAATTATTGTTAGTATATAAGGACATTTTGTAAATATTTTTAGTCAGTGTTTGATGATGTCCTAATAAGAAGAAACGCGTCACATATTATCATATATAAGTATGTAAATAAAAGTAGAATTCAATCCAATAACCGTGTTTAATTTTGGATATATTACCCATCAATGTATCATTTTTCCTTTTTTATGAAATAAAATGCAAGTCTGAGCGGCATTTTTTTAGATGCATCTATATTTTAAATTAAAACTAACTGACTAACTAACTAACCATCACGCCGCTTCCCCGCAGGGGTAGGCAGAGAGAATAGAGCGCCACCCACTCTGTCCTTGCAAACATTCTTCGCCTCTTCCACGTTCATGCATCTCCTCATGTGTATGAGGGGTGTGTGCGGGTGTGTACCCGCCGATTGTTACGACTCCTAACCTGACCACTTTCAAGTATTTGGCATACCATTTTAAATTATTTATTATGTAAAAGGTCTATGGGTCATCAAATGGATTTTTGTTTCTAAAACTAAAAAAAATGTTTAATTTTAATCTGTAATGGGGACAGGAGGGATAATCAAGTGTGGTCCAAAAGAGAACTTCTCAGCATTTCCTCTTTGCACCATCGGTGATGGTAAAGGTAAAAACTACAAACACATATATTTTTTAAGTTTTCTTTATTAAAAAAAACTAATTTATTCAAATTTTGAAAGAAAATACATGTTGAATTTATTATTGTAATATTTTTGCTGTTATTAGTAAAAAAAATTAAACCTTTATCCGCACCCCAATGGTGCATAGGGCACTGCGTCATATAAACGCTGTGTTATCTTGATCGTTACACATGAATGAAAGGTGATCAACCCTCCGCTTCAGGTACCAGTCCAGGGTAATATTGAATAAATATTATAGTGAAAAAATAACATATATTTATTTGACCCGGGTTCGATTCCCAGGCCCCCCCTGGGAATCGAACCCGGGACCTCCAGAACGGTAGCCGAGCGTGCTGACCATTACACTACGGAGGCGGACTTTTTTTTGTTGCTGTTGTTAATAGCAAAATAAATAGTTTGAGAATTTTTAACCAAAACGCAAGCCGCGTCTCAAAATTCAGTTATTTTTAGTTTAAGAAACATATTTCAAAGGAATTTTACTTGTCTTTCGATTAGTTTTGCTGGATAACATCCGCCGGTAACCAAATAGAATTTAGTTCGGCCAACTTTCACATTGCAACTCTCCATTTGAAGAAAATAAAGGCATACCATCGTACGACTCATTGAAGCGTAAAGCGCAAGTTGAACTCCGACATAAACTACGCGATACACATTATTCAAAAGGAGTTCTCGATATCTCAACATGGATGAAGAAAAATATAGTCTCAGATATTTACAGGGCTTATATCCTATCATAGGCTGGTTAAAAGATTACATGTCGCTGACTCCTTTCAACAACGTCATATATCAAAAATCGACAATTTTCAGCTGTGCATGTTTTCGGAATACCCAGAAAATATACTATATCCCAGCAAAAGAAGCATATTTTTAGCATTTACCCGCTACAGGCCAGAAAGTGTTGTTTTTACACTTTGAAGAAAAGGTATGGTTTAATTATTTTTTTTAAATAGACTAAATATTTTTCAAATGGAGAAAAAACATTCAGGTTTTACCTAAAAAGATCTGTTGCGCAGTAAAAAATTCAATAAGTGGCTTGATATTTATTTTTAATACATTGTATTATATTTTTTTACTTTTAAAACGATCCCTGAAAAATCAAGTTTTTTTATATATGACGTTGTTGAAAGGAGTGAGCGATGTGTAATATTCACCATTCTACCCATATTGACAACCACACAACTTTCATATTTTGTAACTCATACATATAGCATAAATCTCATGACGCTTTATGTTTAATCTCACGACAGCATCTATGGTTGATTTTAAAAGCTTTTATTTAGCAGACTTTTTTTATTTAGATGTATGCAAAATCATAATCGAATTATTTTACATACACGGAGACGCCTGAAAACATGATTTTAAATTTTAATGCAGCCTTTAATTTGACCAGTTATTTTATTCACAAGGTTTTAGATGTGTCCAACACCCTGTTCACAAATCTGGGTTTTTCTACTGACGAGCTATTTTTACATTTAAAAATGTAAAAATAACTCCTGAATATTAAATTTAAAATAAAAACACATTTGTGAACAAGGATTTGGACACACTCAAAAAGTTGCGAAGGGAGTTCAACTACAAACAATATTCAGTACCGACATAAAAGAAAAACAAGAAAACGAAAAATCGCTATACCAATGAAAGAGTAGTATATATATCGACGAAATTTAAATTGGCAATTTTTCACATATCATTTCAAGGTACTCGTGCATATTGGCAGTGTACAACTTACACAAGATAGTACGCGTGCAAGTATGAATCCCCGAGTGCTCTACCCAAGGCTTCTTTTCTGGCCATAGCCGAGACTGCATTCATAAAAAAAGGTCGGATGGAAAATGGATAATATTTGCATAAGAGCGAAAATTGTATTTTCCTACCAAGAGAAACTGTATACCATTAGCCGGCGAGGGGCGGGTTTATTTCCCCAAAGCGGGTCGGGTTTTGTACTTTGCATAATTAAACCATTAAGAATAAAATAGCATTACTTTTTCTAGCGTTTTCCATTCGAATTATGCGTAATTGGGTTTTATAAGTGTATTTATTTATTGCGAATTCCGCCTTAAAAACCAGATATACCTGGATACGAGAGTTAACCTTCATTTGGTCGCACTCCGCCCAAAGATACTGCCCTAAACCTGAATCCTATTTTGAGAAACTTTAAACTTATATGCTATAAAGTATAAACTAACACATGAAATCAATAATTTAACTAATCACATTATGGTTTATTTTAAATGTTTATTGCTGATACTTTGTGGGATATTTTAAAAACTTTAAAAAAAATATTTAAAACAAGCTACGTTGTAAGGCACATTTCGCTCACTCCTTTGTACAACGTCATATATCAAAAAACGTCTATTTTCAGTTGTGCGTATTTTCGGAATGTCCAGAAAATGTACTATATCCCAGCAAAAACGGCATATTTTAACTTAATATTTGCCCACTACAGGGCAGAAAGTGTTGTTTTTGCATTTTGAAGAAAAGGAATTGTTTAATTATTTTTTTGAATATAATAAATATTTTTCAAATGGAGATAAAGCATTCAGGTTTTACCTAAAAAGATCTGTTACACAGTAAAACGTTCAATAAGTGGCTTGATATTTATTTTTAATGCATTTTATTATAGTTTTAAACTTTAAAAACAATCTCCTGAAAAGTCAAGTTTTTTTATATATGACGTTGAAAGGAGTGAGCGATTTATGTAAATTTGGTACTACTAAAACCAGGTAAACATCACGCCGCATAGGGAAGTCTCTTCTGCCTAGAATATAACGCCTTATCAATCTGTCATTGCAAACTATCTTCGCCTCTTCCACATTCATGCGTCTGCTCATACATACCCGCCGATTATTCCTACAGGACTCCTGACCTGATCACGCCCAAGTATTTGTAATACTTGATCATGCCAATTTTTCCTCCATCGTCTTCTGCTTCTATTACCAACAACATTCACTTTTAAAATTTGTTTTACTATTCTTATTTCACTAATTTGATTTACATGCCCAAACCATCTCAATACTGATAATGCTTATCTCAGCCTTGCATTCTTTCCTCATATCACCATTCGAACATCTATCATACAACGTTTTGCCGCACATTCGTTTGCCAATTAAAAGGTTTTTTTATGAATCAATAAGCATTGTCTCGATACTGGAACCAGCACGTCGAGACGTCAGCTCCCGAAGCATGTGGGGTGCATACGATCGGGTCGGGAGTTGCGTGGGCACGGCGACACTCACCTCACTGAAGAACTCGTCCATGAAGCCGTCCCGGCCCTCCACGTTGACGGCCACATCGTCGGGACCCACGTCATCCTCGTCACTTTGCGCCTGGTGAAAAAAGAAGACAACATAATCAGAATATCGGTCAGTTTGAGAAAATTCGGTCATAAACATGTGACGTCATGTTTTTGAATTGTTATTTGCAATTTAATTTCGAGGATTTTAAATTTGTTGCCGGCGTAGGTAAGAGGACAAACTAAAAAATGGACCAATAATAGGCAAAATAAACAAATGGGTTCAAGAGTTAATACTGTGAAAATTGTTTTCATTTTTTCCTTTATTTTTGGATGTTTATAATGTTAAAATGGATCAAAATAATTTTTAAAAAAACGTATGCAAAAAGAACCGACAAGACACATAAGGTGGCTTGGCTTGGTGGGTCTCTGCAAAAAATATAATGTTAATTATGTATATGAATTTGTATATACATTTATTTAATATTATATGTGTATTTATATTTAATAAATGTTTATATGTATTTATATTTAACAAATAAATTATACAAGTAAAAAAATTAAAAAATATTTCCCAGTCGTATGTCATTAGCTTGATTTTGACAGCAGATGGTTGTGATAGGCATCTTAATGAAATTGATAAAGTGATGCGTTGTGTGGATCCAACTGAAATGATACCCATTTTTTTTCCAAATTCACGTATTGTATAAGGTCACCTCACCTTTCTATACTACGTAAAAAATCTTATTATACATGTACTGTATAAGATTTTTAGAAAAACAATTGTAAAATTTAGAAGAGATAGGATCAGGCCGGCAGAGAAGATCACCATGTTGAATTGTTTTAAAAATACATTGGCATTCAAATATCGATATTTTATCATCGCTTTATGTCTAAAATAAAATATATAGATTGGGTGACAACGTTTATCCGTGACCTATTCGTACAAAAATGTCTTATCGGTGTTAATGATAACACAGTCGACTCATTGTTGCGATAGATTCCGTCTTTTTGGCAATTCGAAAAATCAGCATCAATAAAATACTGATTCACATTCATAATCTAATGTGTTTATAATTGAATGTCCATATTACCAAGTCGGTAAATGACAACAACAAAATAATTTTGTTTAATTACATAATTCTTGTAATAGAATACTCATGTACTTTTTTCAGTGCGTTTTTTTTTCATGTAACGCGGTGAAAGGGCACCTTTTTTCACGGATACACGAGTAGGTATATATATTTTTAATTTTCAAAATCAATTTGACAAAATAATTTTTGTGCTTACGTAATTAAAATCTATAATTACATATTTCGTCAAAATGATAAAATATGGTATGGTGTTATAAATATTTAAATATTTGAATATATTTTTGTAGTAAAAACATGTAGCTAGTTCCGGGACCTTTTTGTTTAAAAAAAAAGCCCTGCTTATATCAAATTACACACATATACATGAAAATATTAGAAAAAATCTAATTTTTGCGGACATTTCTTGGTGCAATTGAATTTTATGTAATAAAATAACAACTATGTAAGTATATGTTTTTTTCCACTTTTATTCTATTTGATCGGTGATCGGGTTTCGTTGTTACCGAAATCACGAGATGTTGGTAACGACGAAACTCGGTCACTAGTCAAATAAAGTAAAAGTGGAAAAAACTGTGTAGTTCTTGTTCAAATATACAGATTACAAAAATCGTAGAGCACTGAAAGTAAAAATGTGTGTGGGAGTATTACCATTACAAATCCGAAATTCGGAAAATTCTTAATTAATCTTGTATGTTAAGTTCTTGGGTAAAAATAGTTTATTGGTCATATTGGACACTAAATATTTTATGGGATGCTACAAAAATAAAATAAAATAAAACATCTTAAAATAGAAATATGTACCCGTTTTACAGTCGACATTTAAAATCAAAATTCTTAAATTTGTCCATTTTTACTGGCCATTTTCAAGGAGTTCACCTGAAAGTAATATCTAGTGTATATACTTCACAAGGCGGGTCCCTAAAATTCTGTGATGGAGATATTGGGAAAATAAAAGAAGCGTCGAAAGACATAAAAAATATGGTATAACGATATAGCCGCTATGGGTGTCGAAATTGGTTGCAAGCAGCAAGAGATCGAAAAAAATGGAAGGCTACGGAAGAGCCTATATCCAGCAGTGGAGGACAGAAGAGAGCTAAAGAAGAGGAAGGAGAAGTAATATTAGATTTTTAGATTTTTATAAATAATTACTATATTGTCAGATTTTTATAAATAATTACTAGTGAAGAGGTACTGGGCGGTCAATCAAGCGAAGGAAAGTTGAGTAATTGGAGACATCATGACAAATGCCTATTTATTAAGGAAATAATGATGGAGAAAGTAGTTTGCAGAAAAGGCATAGACAAAAAAAGTTCTGGGAACAAAACACGAGAGAGTGGAACGGTATTCTGTTTGTCCTGGCGAAGATATTCCAGTATGGCGGCAGTAATTGGAGAGTCACCAGATGATAACAAATTAAACCAAACATTTCACTCGTGACTAGTAAAGAAGTGTGGAGATGTGTCTCAAAAGAATGCATAATAATGTGATATTGAATATGCAAACACTAGGCATACAAATTAGCTAGTAAAAGTCTGTGCTACTCCCTACTAAGTAAATACTCCCATTCATCGGATAAATTTGATCATGCGTCGTGTGCATTTTTTCTCCTTATCATGATAAATGAAATCATGTGATATTATATTAGTATATGGAGTACTTTGATTATAATTATAAATACTGAAGATAAGGGATATAAAAAAATATTTGGTCCAAAGCAACAACGTAGAACAGTTGAAGTTCTGAGTAGATAAGTTATTCTTTTTGATAATCATGTATTGTTTATCTGGTATATTTAATAAATAATATAAAAAAAAAATATTTTAATGGCTATACGTATGTCGAATTGGTAATTTTATCCACACCCAACGGTGCATAGGGTACTGCATCGCATCGACGCAATTTTATATATTAAAAAATACTTTTATTTAATTTTGTTGTAACATATGCATATTATAAGGATATCGATTGATTGTGGAGATCCACCAAGCCACCTGATGTGGATTGTCAATTACATGAAGGCAAGGTGATCGGTCCAGCGCTTCAGGTACCAGTCCAGGGTGATAATAAATAAATTATAAGAAAAAATATATTTAATAATTCTCTCAACAACAAAAAAACAAAATTTGACTAATTTTTCCAGTCCGACAACACAAACAATTCGAATAAAGAATAAAAAATATTGTTACGCACTCTTCCAAGTTTTTTTTCTAGATGATTTGTAAAATTGTAGGTACCTACTTTCAATCAAACCAGTTGACCTGTAATATATATTTTTTATATTTATTTGTATATTTGTAGACCCGCATTGTTAATTTTGTAAGCCGGTATGCTTTTTATAAATTATTTACGTGCAACTTAATTACAGGCAAGTTGAGATGAATAATACTAAAAATAGTAGGTAATTCAATATTCGAGCTCGAATGCCTTAAAAATGTAACAGCATATTGCACAAGACTACAACTTCCGGCAACTGACAGCTGCTGCAATCATTTGAGATGACTCACTTTATGACAGGTATATTATCTGATGCCTCAATAATAATAAAGCATTACTTACTGATGAGCAAAGCAATAAGTCGCTTTTGTACAAAATTATTACATGTTATGGCATGGAAGGGCGCAGTTTATATTGATTTAAGAAGCGGATATGTGTATAATTTTAAAAAATAGTGTGTATTTTGAAATCTCATATTTTATAATAGGAATCTCATAGTTTTATTTCTTCACAAAACTGTCATTCTCTTGTCATCGACCACTGCGGTGTGATTTGTGGGAGAATAAATTTTAAGTGGCGTATGAAACAAAATAAAAAGAGCTGTTAATGAACAGAGAATTGCCAAAATTGTATGTTATTTGAAATACATTATAATTATCATATCGTTAAGGGGTGGGGCATGAACGATTTATTCGTTTATAAGAGAGAAATTAGGTTTTGAAATTTTACAATGACTGAACATAAACTTAACCTGCAAGTTGAATAACGAAAATTTTAAATATATATATTAGTGCTAACAGGACACCACCGGTAGATTTGAACGTATTATCTTGTAAATAATAACGTTTTTATATCGGTACATGTCATTGATTAAAATCGCTTTCATTCAGGGATAATGTAGAATGAAGTGACATTTCTAATAGAGGAGTAGAAGACTTACCGCGCGCAGCGCGTCTAATCTATCCTTCGTCATCTTTTACCGATTAAGATCACACACCGCGAAAACGTTTTTCTTTATAACACAATCCCATTCACAAGATTTTCCATCGAACGGCACTAAACTAAGTACACGGCCACTACGCTCGCAAAAATCGATAGGCTTCTCGGGACTCTGACTACTCTGCAGTGGTGCAGATGGCGCTGCGCATGCTCGAGTGACGTCAAACCCTGTCGGTAATGGTGGAAACATTAAAATATAACTTATATTTCAATTATTAATTATACCTCTTTAAAACTCTTTAAAAGACACCTTAAAAATCGTTTTTTTATATTATAAGCATAAATTTATTAATTAATTTACAAATTTATTACAAAAGTAAAAAAATCGTATGTTGATACAAGCGCTTTTTTGACACTCTAGCATAGTCTGTGTCCGTTAACCGTCCTATCAAGGGAAACGCCATTGTGAGCCGTAACGACTATTGGGAGCTCTGTATAAAATCGCCTATTTTCGCTCCAATCCTCAGTGTTTACGCGGTTTTATAAAGGTATTTTCAAATGTTTATATCACTCTTCAAAACATCTTATTTATTTGTGTGCTGTGTTACGTATTTACTTCATTATTTGCGTTTATATACGGCACTTTCGTACGAAATTCCTATGAGACGCATTTAGAGCGCCATTTCAATAAAAATTCAATCCGTTGTATTAGTATGGTTTTGCCGTTACAACTTCAAAATAATTAGTGTTTTGCGGGCTCTAATTAGTTTTTGCTATATGATATTGCCGAATACATCGTCCGAATTGTGTAATGATTAGTCATTCTTCTAGAAAAGTCCTTGAAAATAATTTGGCATCCTTCGTTTCATCTTGCAGAAGTTTCAAAAAATCCCTACATGATGGCTGAACCTGATATGCCAAACTTCAAGTGTGTGCTCGTCGGCGATGGAGGTACCGGCAAGACTACTTTCGTGAAGAGGCATCTCACGGGAGAGTTTGAAAAGAAGTACGTAGCCACACTCGGAGTGGAAGTGCATCCCTTGGTGTTCCACACCAACAGGGGCCCCATCCGCTTCAACGTGTGGGACACGGCGGGCCAGGAGAAGTTCGGCGGCTTGCGCGACGGCTACTACATCCAGGGACACTGCGCCATCCTCATGTTCGACGTTACCTCTAGAGTGACATACAAAAACGTACCCAATTGGCACAGAGACCTCGTCAGAGTTTGCGAAAACATCCCGATTGTCTTATGCGGAAACAAAGTAGATATCAAAGACAGAAAAGTAAAAGCCAAAGCCATAGTGTTCCATAGGAAGAAAAACCTCCAGGTATGTTGCATTTTTTTTTTACCTTACAGTGTTCTAGATCTGTAAATAAACGTTTGTTTTTTATTATTTATTTTTTGATATTGTATATGAATTTAACTTTCTTTTTATTTCAAAAACAAACATAACATCTGTAATTCGCCATACATCTGGACCAGTCGATAATATGATTAAAGTTTTTTTAGCGCTGTGTATGTTGTTACCAGCTAAACAAAATTTGCTATAGGTTAAAATAAAATGGTATCTTGATTATTATTTAATGTCTCGCAGCAAGAGCCTTTACAATTCAATGTACTTTTATAGGTATAATTTTTCAAAATTTTGCTTTATAATTTGCTTCTTTAACATGTTGAACGCTGTGTCAGGCACCGGTTGTCGACACCGAGGTATTCCAATGGGGCCGTGTCAGTCACCGGTGGCTGACACGGCACACTTAACTTCAGATTGTCATTCTGTCCATTTGGTTACGCACTCTGTATTAAACTACTATTCAACTTGGCTGACATGGCCCTTTTATATCTTACTACGATATGTCTTTAGGATATCTTCATGGTTCTAAAAAATATACTCATGAAGGTTATAGGTTTGTTAGAATTAAAACACATGCATGATGTTTATATTTAAAATGTCTTGACTAAAAATTAACACTATTAGTGTGTTAAACAACGAAGCACAACGAATCTAAAGAATGTTAAATGTAAAAAATGAACTTGGTAAAAAATTTCAATTGATGTATTTTATTGAAACATGTTATACAATAATGTGGTTGAGTTGTGGACATACATGACAACATTTTTTTGGACATTTTACAAAAATCCTATTGGCGAGCAACGTGTCAATAGCCGTGTGTAATTTATCAGCAGTTTCATCTACTTATATATCGTACATCAAAATTGAGAGAATGGAATTTGTGTTCTGCTAGTCATATTATTTGTTTCTACAAACTGTTGTGTTTACTAATTTTTCAATATTTCAATTCAAGAATTGTAAGTTTCACAACTGAACAAATAAATAATAATTTGTGTCCCTTACACTTGATGCATCATATGTATTGAAGATCCTATTGTCTGAGATTTTAACGTATTCCTTAATTAAATGTATTTAGGAATTTTATTTTATTTTCTCCAATCGAACCCTACAAAATAATGCTGATCGTGTTTACAACTAAGTCACCGCTAACTATAATTGTCTTAAATGTCAAACCAAATGGTGCCAATAGTCAAAATACATTTTTGTTGATCAAACCAGATTCAAGTATCAAATGATATTATTTATTAAATTTTTATAGCTTTATTTATGTAACAATGGTTACTTGATAATGTAATCGGTCATAACTGACCATAACTGATGTACGAGGGTTAATTCTTGAGTTTCATTGGCCGGTTGTGGCATAATATAAGAATAACCTCATAATATAAGAATTAATCCTTGAGGTGAACTTTAAGAAACTAGTTTTCATAAATACATACCTAGGTTTTAAAATTGGTTATCCGATTAGTCTACAACAGAGTTTCCCAACCCCGTGACTGCGGGCATATATGAACGATTCGTATGTGCCCACCACTATTCGACAGAGGCAGAAATTTTTCTTTAACATTAATTAAAAATGTGAATTATTTTTATTTATTTGTTAGTTTAATTTTTTTTGAGTGCCTAGGTTTATTAAATACGTTCGTATATTTGCAATATTGTATGTATGAGTGGTTCCTTTGCCGACAGTATTTAAAAATAAGTAGATTAGGTGGCCACCTAATCGACTTATTTTTAAATACTGTCGGCAAAGGAACCACTCATACATACAATATTGCAAACATACGAACGTATTTAATAAACCTAGGCACTCAAAAAAATTAAACTAACAAATAAATAAAAATGCCACCCTACCGAAATTTTAGAATTTGCTCTAGAGTACAAAAAGTTTGGGAACCCCTGGTCTACAATATTCATGGGAAAAAATAATATGTTTGTATTTGTTCTATAAATACTAAATTTTAAAAGATGCTCTCTAGATCAGTGGTCCCCAAACTTTTTTGAGCCACGGACCCTGGGTGAAAAACAACATAAATTCATAATAGAAAAATTACAAATTTAACTTTGATGTCTTGAATGGTAAATGATGACGTAAAAATGAAATATAAATAAAATATTTTGTTGAAGAATGTCAGTTTCCAAACATATAAAAATACCAATTCTTAGGAATTTTTTTCTTCTTTTACAAATCTCACATCAGCTAAAAGTAGCTTCGTTTCCTGGTATTGTTGACTCGTCAAGTTTAATAGAGAATTCAGATGTTTTTAAGTAGTCACATCTAGAGTTTTCTACACACTGAGCCGTTTTGTCTTATCTTTCTTCGTACAGTATTATTACTCAGCGAAATTCTTTTTATAATATCGGGAGCTGGTTTGTGCAACACAGTGCGCTTTATTAGTCACCTACACTTGCTAGAATAAATTCTTTGCCAATAGTGTCAATCATTAAAGATAAATGAAATGTGTCACAATTTTTTTAATTTTATTTTAAACCTTGTCAGACCCCCTGACATTGTTCAGGGACCGTTAAATCAATTTTAATTTTCCACGGACTCCCTTAATGATCCCGGGGACCTCTGGAGGTCCGCTAGTGCCATTTTGGGAACCATTGCTCTAGATTGCATTTCCAAACGTAATAAATATCTAATAATTTATTTTTCTTCTTTTCAGTATTATGATATCTCTGCTAAATCCAACTACAACTTCGAGAAACCTTTCCTCTGGCTGGCGAGAAAACTGATCGGCGATCCCAACCTGGAGTTCGTGGCAACACCGGCGCTTGTCCCCCCCGAGGTGCAGATGGATCCCTCCTGGCAGAAGCAGCTCGAGAGAGAGCTGGAGGATGCCAAAGAAACCGCCCTCCCGGAGGACGACGAAGACCTGTGAGGATTCCAGACAACCACTGTCAACGCAAATCGTTTTCACTTCTCATTTTATGTCTCCAAATTTTGGTGCGAGTTTGATTACTTCACCCGAAGCTTAAGAACATTAAATTTTATTTGTCCAGTTATGTTTTAAACCTTATTTTTAAAATTTGTTTTAGTTCATGTTGCATTTTTAAGATGGCCTACAATACCAAGGAAATATCTACATATTTAACCTTATATTTTTGTATCGTTCTTGTACAATTCTTCTAATGGAACATTTGTGATTGTGCCATCTTTATTGAAATAATATTGTATTAAATGTTGATTCGATATTATTGTCCTTATTAATTCAATTTAGCCAAGCAAAAAATAACTCAACTTTTTGTTATTCATTATTATTTGTTCTGTATAATTTCGACGCTTATTTTGTTGGAGTGAATTTGTATGAAGTATTTAATTGCAAACATTTTATTAAATGAAACGTTTGCATTTTCCTATGTTGAAAGGGCGAGCTGAACAGATCACGAATAAGAGTTATCGCTTGTTTAGCTAGAGTCAAGATGTCAACTCGATGGTAATCTTTCAGTTGGTATATTTGTGATCCGTTCAGCACGGGCTCTTAGGTTAAAATAAGAATAAGTTCAATGTAAAATTTGTATTGGAATGAGAAATCAATAAAATGTCACGAAATTTAAGTTTGTCTTTTATTTTTAAATTGTAATTAATGGATACAACATTTTCAGTGTGTCCAAACACTTGTTCATAAATCTGGATTTTGTGTCCGCACTTAGGAGTTATTTTTTACATTTCAACACAGATGAAGCAGAATATGGAAGTCTGGGCATTTAAAGGGCTAACGACTGTCGTAGGCTTGGCTAAGCGATCACTTCAGACATGTAACATTCACCAATTCTACCCAAGATTGACAACCACACTTCACAAATTTTTGGAAATTCTAGATATATTAATCCATCTCGTGACACAATATGTGGGGGTTCACAACAGCCATCTTTGTTGCAATAAGGGAACCTTTTATAAATCAGAGACTCTTTTTATTTGTATGCGAGGTCCGAATCCTGGATTTTATTCACATACTTGAGACCCGCCTGAAAACATGATTTTCATTTTTTTTAGCTTATAATTTGACTAATTATTTTATTTGAGATGTAATTAATGCAATGGCATAAGGAACACTGACCAAATATATGTTATGTGAAATTGACTACTCCCGTTTACTCCTTTGAATATGTATGAAAACCAATTATATTTGTATATAATGCAGGTTAGATTAAAAATAAACTAAATGATGCACAGGATTGTCTCAAATTTAAGAGCTAGACCTTATCTGTGTACCATATTCAACCACTCTACGGAGAGTTAAATTTTGGACAGCCAAAGCTAGTTCCTTGATATCTTTATGCAGCTTGATGCCTAGATTCTCTTTCAACTGGTCCATGGTCCTTGTTCTATTTCTTCCTTTTGTAGAGATAAGGTTATGCTACTCAATATGTCCTATCATCTTGTTTTCTATTGTTAAGGTTTTTTTCTTAACACTCCTTAAAACTCTCACCCTTTCTAAATCACAACTCAAACGTTTTTTTAATATTTCTCTATCTTTTTTAGTCATCGTCCAGGTTTGGCTACCAGGGATGTTCTAAAATCTAGACTTTGTTATTTCAGCAGTGAAATGCCTGTTCAGCCATGCCTATTCTGGCCTTCCTTTTATCAACACGCCTGAAATCCTCTAATTGTACTTCCTAGATACTTACTTTTTACTTGCTGCTGTATTAGGGAATTTCGTGCACACCAATTTTTGTTTGTTTTTGTAAGAATAATATTGAGACTAGCGTTTTAAGTTCAAGACAGTGTTTATTAGATTGATTAGCTGTTCAAGTCGAGTGTCATTTACGAGGGGGGACCCAAAAGTAACGGTAATTGCGCCGTGGTGGTAAGGGAGAGTTGGTGTGTGAAGTTGTCGCTGTGAGTGTATCGGTTCGTCCGTTAGAATTTTTTTAGTGAAACAACTTTTTCTAATTTGCCGAAAACGTGATGGCCGCTTGTCAAGAGCAAGCGCGGCTGTGAAATTTTGTTTCCTGATGGGTGAATTGAAGACCAACCCCTTCAAGACGCCCCTCAACGTCAAGTTGTCAAACTGATGAAAACATTATTACTAGGCATATTTGAGCTTCAAAATCAGCTCAAAGAGGACCCTGAATTTTTTCCCGAGATCATCCTGATAAATGAATTCAAAAAATGTTTTGAACAATGGAAGGATCATTTTTAGAGGTGCGTTGTGGTGAAGGGAATACTTTAACGGTGATAATTTGGTGAAAAAATATTGAAAAATAAAGAAGTTATGAAAAAAATTCATGTTAATTTTGGGTCCCCCCTCCTATACGCAAATGACATTGCATGTACATATATGATTTATTAGGATTTAAATAATAAAAAAACGAGAATAACAAAAAAACATACTTGTATTTTTGATAATACACAAAAGCTGTTACTAACAAAATGCTAGGTGAAATTTGATAAAAACATCAACACAGAAAAAGCTATTTTCTAAAAACAGCTTTTTAGCATAAGTATTATAAATTTTATAAGTAAATACATAATATATCACTGATAGAATCTAGAAATTTCTTAAGGAAATGTGAATATGCACATTTAATTGTCAGGATAAGGAAACTCGAGTTATATCGCAACTAATTCACTATATGTATAATTCTTACAACTTAATTATTTTACAAACACTAATTACATATTCTATAAGTATTCTACTGCTGGGCCATCTTATCTCTCTTCTTCTTTCCTAATGTGAGATTGAGGCGATCTTGTTCTGTCAGTTTGGGGAAAATTTTGGTGACTACTCCAGTTCCCAATGTGATGGCTCCATTCCTTAGAGTGAATCTCTGTCCCTGTTCCAACACCATGGGTTTCATTAGCTTCAAAAGTAATCTGGAATTAAAAAAAAAAACAATATTAATACTAATTTAATGTGTATTATTATATTCCGCTGGGAAGACTCAATGTACATAAGACTAGAAAGTTTAAAGTTTAAAGGCTTTCATTTTATAAAAAGGGTTTATCTTGTTCACTCTTCGGTAAGCGAGTTTTTGCGAACTTAATACATCCGAAGAGAGTTTAATAAAAATATAATCGCGATTGATTCTCATGAAATTAGTTTTTTAACCACCAGTGTTGCCAAAAAGAAAAATATTTCATTAAAATTTTAATTGTGAAGTTATCCAAAGAATTTTTCAAAAACTACAAGAAACTATGCAAAGAACTTCACAGATATGACACAAGTCTTGTAAAAAATAAAAACAATGAAGAGTTCTTTAATTATAAGTGCAGAATCAAAATATTTTCCGTTTTCTTTTGTATTTTCTTGTTTTGCAAATACGGATTGTTTGAATGCTCTGCAAGGCATCACTGTGACCTGTACAGATCTATTGTGGGATGCCCCCGAGTTAAATCTAGGCTAGCGATCTCACATCCTTAGATCTCACTTTGGAATAGCATCTCTCTTCATGACACAATTATTCACACCAAGTTTTGTATGACAAATCGTTGGAGGGACGAGAATATCATATAGAAATATATTGAAATTTTAGTGAAATTCGAATTATTGTTCAAACAAGCTTTTACTGCAGTCATGCCGGAATGAAATGTTAGTATTATTAGAAGCTGATTGATGTGTGATTCAATACTCACGTAGCATCTTCTCCAGGCATGACCATATCCTTGTTAGGAATAGTGACCTGCGCGGAACAGTCCCAGGTCTTGGAGAACATCTGCAGCTGGAAGAAGGAGGTGAAGGGCTTGGAGCGCCCGCCCTCATCCTTGCTGAGGATGTACACCTGCGCCTCGATGTTGTCCTCGGCGAACACCGTCTTGGGTTTGGCCATCACCATTCCTCGCTTGATGTCCTCGCGCTTGACTCCTCGCACCAGCGCCCCCAGCTGGTCGCCCGCCTGCGCCTCGTCCAGAATCTTGTGGAACATCTCCACGCCGGTGACAGTCGACTTGAATACCTTGTTGTACCCAACAAACTCGCATTCTGTGCCCTTCTTCAGAACTCCTAGAAAATGAATTATAATCAATTTAATCTCTTTTGCCTGGCGGCCAAAATATTTTGAATTTTGTTAAGTAGGTAGTGTTTTTACTATTAATCAGTATTGATAAAGAAGCAGTTAGCTTTGAAACTGGTAGACATTAAAATTAAGTTATAATAAAATATTTATAGTGACTTTAAAACAATGTTATATTTTAATTATAAAATGGAAAATCGCAAAGTTATTGCTTCATATATAAATTATATAATCAATTTATTTAAGCATAATAAACGAGCTATTTTCAAATATAAATGTATATATTTTTATAAATTCATGTCAATCCATGATAGTTACAATCGCTGTAGAAAAGCCCCATGGTATGATTCTAAAATCAATTAAGTGTTTTTATATTTAAATAAAAATAATTTCCTCATTCAGACATGATTGGTGCTTTTCTTGGTGGAAAAAAAGTATACGCATGAAGGTATGTTACATCTTCCCAGAATCTAATAATTTGTAATTGTACATTAGCATCAGTAAAAATAAAATTAAGCCACTACTACAACATATTTGGTAGTTTGATTTGAATTATATAATTTCACTGATTGACATTGTAACATTGTTGTTTTAAAATTGTTATTTTAAATAGATTTAAAACAACAATAAGCTTATATATTTTGCATATTAAAAGTATCTTTTTAACTATGTGGAATGGTAATACACTTCCCTTAAAATTCACCGTTCGCTTTGTGTAGTATTACTTGTAAACTCTACTTCACGAATACCAGTTTTAGAATAACTATTCCAACATCAGGTCAACTGTAGTCTACAGTTATTCCGAAACCGGTAGTCGTGAAGTAGAGTTTTTAAGTAGTAGTGCAAAAGTGAACAATGAATTTTAATAAGGAGAGTGTGTAATTAGCTGATAATTTAATCATAGTAAAAAAACATGTGTTGAATAAGATAATTCCTATTTGCTTATTGTACTCCTAATAATATGAAGGCTACTGCGTGAACATCATCAATTCTTTTCTTCCCATCATTATTAGTAGGGTGACGACAAAAGTTAGAACAAGATGTGTCGCATCGTCAACCTCTAGCACCGAGTACTGCCAAACAGAAATGCCTACAATTCACCGGATCGTTTTATTTTTGAAATATCGAATCAAAGTATGTACCTCTTTCCAACCTCCCGGTGACTACGGTGCCCCGGCCAGGGATGGAGTAAACACTCTCCACAGGCAGTAGGAAAGGTTTGTCCAGATCGCGGACTGGAGTGGGAATAAATCGGTCTACTTCGGACAACAGTTTCATGACAGCTTCGCTACCGATTTCAGGGTTCTTCCCCTCCAAAGCACTCAGTGCAGAACCTGTAAGCAGAAGAGATATTTTTTAAATTCTCAAATTTACTGCATTTCATTTAGTTGATAGTTGATTAAATGAAGGCAAGGTTCGCCTCTGATTCTTAAATACTAGTAGTATATATTTTGAACACAGGGTGAAACATTGCTGCTTTGTGTGAATGGGAATAAGCAAGGAATAGTAGGTCGGAATAGAATGGCAACAATGGCTGCAGCACTCGGGATTGCATACCCATAGTCATGAAAGTTTAAATTACGGTGCTAATGTATACAAGTCCTCCGAAATAATATTTTAAAAAATGAATTATAAATTATTTGAAAAAATTAAAAAAACAAAACAGTTTATAAAGTCAAATTTAAACAAATAACCTTTAATGACGGGGATGTTTTCTCCATCATAACCCATTTCCGTGAAGAGCTCTCTAATTTCCATTTCCACAAGTTCTACCATCTCAGCATCGGCTGCGTCCACTTTGTTAATGAATACGACGATGTGATTGATTCCTATCTGTTTGGAGAGCAACAAGTGTTCCCTAGTTTGGGGCATAGCGCCATCTGTAGCGGCCACTACCAAGATGGCCCCGTCCATCTGGGCTGTGCCTGTTATCATGTTCTAGAAAAAAGAAAATTATTAAGTATTGCATATTGACTTTTTCCATGCCCGGACGTAAGGTTTTTAAAAGAAAGTGTTTCTTCTGATATGATTTCCGTGTATTTAAAAAACAACAAAAATTGTGTATCCATTGTATCCATCCAAAAAAATGTGTTTTTTTTAAAAATAATTTTGCAGTGTCGTGAAAACAATTGTAAAATATTTCGAAAATAAAGAATACCAATATTGAGATAACTGTTAATGACAAAATAATCTCTAGGTGAATGTTAGACCAGGTACAGAAGAGCTGCGACATACGTGCATGCCTCTCATTGACACACGCTTACAACATAACCAAACATTCATATGACGTTCACATGCGTATGCGATTTTTATTATGTCACATCTCCAATACATAATACCATGTGTACACATCAAAATAGATTTGTGAAGCGACTCGCTGTCTATCTAAACAGGGCCCCATTAATTTTGATTATTATGAAACTAGTCTATGGTAAAATCCACAGAAATCATGAAAAAAAACATCTACTTTTTTGCTATGAATTCTATGGATTTTAACATAAACTACAGAGTATATTTTTTATATTATTAGAAGTTAGCTCAAAGCAAAAAGTCAACAAAAAATATATTCTAGAAAAAAGTATGATTTTACAGATATAATTTTAATAAAAATTAGCATAAGAGCTCAAATATTACATTAAAGTTAAAATATATTTTTGCTTATAAACATGTTAATGTAATAATAAAATTTAGTATATAGGTACTTTTATGTAATCTGCATGTCCGGGGCAATCTGTGTGTCCGTAATGTCTATTTTCTGTTTGGTATTCTACGTGGGCTACATTGATTGTGATTCCTCGAGCTTTCTCTTCAGGTGCATTGTCAATTTCAGCGTAGTCCTTCATTTGTGCCAAGTCCAGATCAGATAATACTGAAACAGATACAAAGGATCTTGTATGAACAGAGTTTTACATGTGGTCTTACAAAGTAAACTGTAAAATAAAATTATTTTTAAAACAATTGTTGGTAATATTACATTGAGTAACCAAACTTGACCGCCTCTGTAGTGTAATGGTCAGCATACTCGGCTACCATTCTGGAGGTCCCGGGTTCGATTCCCAGGGGGGGGTCAAATAAGTGATTTTTTCACTCTAATATTTATTCGATATTACCCTGGACTGGTACCTGAAGCGGAGGGCTGATCACCTTTCCTTCATGTGTAAACGATCAAGATAACACTGCGTTTATATGACGCAGTGCCCTATGCACCATTGGGGTGCGGATAAGGGTTTATTATTACCAAACTATAACTTTTGTTATTAAAATTATTAAATAAACGCGATCAATTCACATGACAAACCAAAACAAAGAGGTATTTTTAAAAAAAATTATGTTTACTTAAAATATGCATATTATGAAGAAATATTGAAGGATATATAAATATGTACGTAATTCCTTTTAATATTCTAAGGGCGATTATCCACTACCCGGCATTTGACTGTCCGGCAGTCCAGTTTTGAAAAATGAAAGCGACTACGACAGTTTAGCGTGATCGAATTTACGTGCAACGTGTTCACGCACCGATCAAGAGCACCGATCCGAAAAAATGTGGACAAAAGCACATGCCAATCCAAGCCACTCGTCGTTTTAAAACGCTAACTGACGTGCCGGACAGTAACATTCTGTGTAGTGGACAAACGCCCTAAGGATAGGAAAGGTATTTCTACCCGTTCGGTCGATTGATGTTAAGGACGGGAAGTGCATTTTTACCTTCTGCTCCGGCCTCATTTCAAAGTCAGAAAAGAAGAAATTATTTAATGTTTTTATATGAATATTATGTACCAATCTCTTTGTATGTACCAATCTTAACTATATGAATACAATTATCAAATCCCGTCGCCAGCAGTCCGCAGGCATAAAACAAACCCTGTCCGAAATGTGTTAGTAACCAAATTATGTATGTTCTTTATTATGGATTTTCCATAATAAAGAACATATATAATTTGGTGTTTAACTTTTTGGATGCGATTTACCAACTTTGCGATCTGAAAGTTCGACTATTATAAATTTTAGCAACGTTCTTTAAAAAATTATGATTCAGATTTTAATTTATTGCATAAGCATTTTAGCAAATGGGTGAATCCAATTAATTTTGAATTAACATGGAAAACAATTACCTTTGGTAATAGCTGCTGTTAAGGTAGTTTTGCCATGATCGACATGGCCGATGGTTCCTACATTGCAGTGGGGCTTATTTCTTTCAAATACTTTTTTCTCTGCAAAATGCCTCGCAAGTGTACCAGTGCTGGGTGCAAATAACTTTGAACATATTTGTGAAGTATATGGGAATGGTCCTTGCTTGAAAACCAGCCGCAGTGCTGAAAGAAAATTATATTGGACTGTTATTACCTTAAACCACCGAGATAACTTATAAGGCACCTATGATCACCTACTGATTTTCATTTTAAAAAGGGCCATATTTCACACGAACAAAAAAGGTTCATTTAAAATTATCTTCTAAGACGGAAAATGTCTGATGTGATTTTATAGTCACTATTTTAATCTAATACCAAGTTCATGCATATAGAAACCATAAAACAATGTGGAGATGAACTGAAATCAATTAAACATTTGTGAGATCTTGTATAATTTCCATTCGATGAAATATATGGAACTTCGTCGTGCGATGAAAATTTCATAACCTTACACTTCACTTTTACACCGGCGAAGTCGCCTCTTTTAGTTTAGGAGCTGTGGAAGTTATCTACTTACATGGATTAATTAATTGTTTTACTGTAAATAGAGTTGTCATTTCGAAGGAAAATATTAATTCTGTTAATTTTTGAACCCCACGGAGCCTTCGATCAACAACCAGGCGGCGAGTAGACAGGGAAAATTCTTCTGCGTTGTATTTTACATGCGAACGTCTACAAAAAAATATTTGCCATCTTTATTTTTTAAACCAATTAAAAATCTTCCGTAACAAAATATCATTTTTCTATTGGTCAAAATATTTCTATGGGATGGTCTAGTTTTTATCCGTTTACATGAACAACTACTTTATTACCTACCTTCTTATGATTTTTAAAAATCGGGGTGTGTTGATCACTTTATGCCAGCGCCAGAATTAAATATGTATTTAGCATATACGCGGGCATTTTCCGCTTTCGGAATATAGGATATTACCGTTCAGGAGAAATACATTTTTGACAGGTGGAGGGTGGAGACAAGTGCTAATTGGAGCCAGCGACGGACATTTTTCAGTACGTATTTGGTATTTGATGATGAAATATTCTGTGAAATATGTACCATATTCGGTGGAGTGTGAGAAATGTGTTGTCAAATACATTTACTGTTGTTTAAAAATATCTACGTTAAGTACATAATATTGCACTGTCATACTCGAATAAATGAAAATATAGCATATTTTTTACTATATTTTTATTACTTTATATTTAATACGTGTTAATAAATTTAATACAGTTAATGCGATTCAGTTAAAATACTTCAAATATACACCATGTTTTGTTAATTCCTTACCTTCAAATGTTGATGAAATGTTTCTTTCACCCTACAAGAGTGTTCTGGTCAGAGTTGTATTTTTTTTTTTTTTTTCACATTAAATTTATTTTTAAAATATTAGTATTCCTGTTAGCGGGGCTACTTTTATTAGCAATGTTTGTTGGATTAGCGAGTTATTTTACATATAAAATACACCCATATAAATGTAAGCAATTTAAAAAAAATACAACCTAATTAATACACAAGTTTTGTTAGGGGAGGTAAGTAAAGTTTAGATATTAGCAGACGATGGAATTTTAATACTGGAAAGACCTTGAAGTTGAGTAGCCGTCGTTTAATGGGAATCAATCGGTTTATCAACAATGATTTATTAGTTTTGATGTAGTGTTTTCAAACCCGTATTTATACGTATCCCACTAACAACTAACAGGATAAAGAAGAAGAAAAAAAACGTATTTTTATCCGTATCGTCAACAAACGTACTGCATCCAAATGCTTTCCAATTGATATTATTTTTATTGTATTTGATAATAAAAAAAAATCGTTCATCAATTTGAATTTAAGAGCTTACTAATTGTAAAATAGTATTTTGGTATACTAATAGATTTTTATTCTTCGAATCGAAGTATTGTCTGCTCATTTGGAATGGGATATTATCTATTGGACTCTAGTATATATTTTTTTTATTACACCTGAAGAAAACTTATCCCAAGAATGAAAACGATTATTTAGGCCTCAAATATGCTCAAATTGCATGGTCTAATTTTAAAAAACAACCAGACATTATCAAGATTACTTTTAAAGGATAAAAAGCCACAAAAAGGGACGATATTTCTGAAAAAGGTCGTTTAAAAAACGCATCACTCAATTCATAGGTCCGCAAAGTGGCTCTAAGAGCTGCATGCGGCTTTTTGACATAAATATCTGCGGGAAGGCTTTACGTATTCATGCGAACGATTTTTTATAAGCATGAACTTTATTTAAAGCTATCTGAATAGTCGTCTTGTTCATGATAGCCTGGAAACGTGCTTAAAAATAAAAATAATAACTTACAAACCTGACTTATTAAACTTTCAAAGGAAATTCAATAACATTATACCAAATAAGTACCTAATGTTCTTTTATGGATACCATACTTTCGAAAGATTTTTTTTCAATGCATGAAATCCTCATTAAGTTTTATTGAGTGTACTCGTAATTTAATAGAGGTCTTAAATTATAATAAAAGTTTATTAGAATTGAAACGTATTTGGCTCTCAAGATTTTTTAAAATTGTTTTAATGTGCAAATTTGGTTCTTTGGCCAATAAGTTTGTCGACCACTGACTTAATTCATAGTTTTGAGTAAATGTGATAAACATAGCCGTCGCTAGACATGTGCGCAAAAATTTAAGCAAACATTTTCGAAAACACTAAACTTTGAAACTCACTAAACTTTAATGTGCGCTCAAAACCAACACACAATCTCAAAGACCGGGAAAACTCACATGTTTGTTGAAAACTTTACACATACCCATCATCGTTTTAATTGGGCATGTCTCCTTTACAGAAGAGAGTAAAAACATTTAGGGGGGGAAGGGAAGCAAACACTCAAGGGGCAAGGACTTTGGAAGGGGTAATTCTAGGGGCCTGAGGGGCTTTTGTCCACCACCCGGAATTCCGTGTAATTTTACTGTCCGGCACGTCAGTTAGCGTTTTAAAACGACGATTGGCTTGGATTGGCTTGTGCTTTGGTCCATATTTCTTCGGATCGGAGCTCTTGATCGGTGCGTGAACACGTTGTGCGTAAATTCAATCGTAAAATCGTCATTTAAAAACGCTAACTGACGTGCTGGAAGGTAAAGTTCTGTGTAATTCCGTGTAGTGGACAAACGCCCGAATTACACGGAATTTTACCGTCCGGCACGTCAGTTAGCATATAAAACGGATGATTGGCTTCTGCTTTTGTCCATATTTCTTCGGATCGGTGCTCTTGATCGGTGTTTGAACACGTTGCGCGTAAATTCGATCACGCTAAACTGTCGTAGTCGCTCCTATTTTTCAAAACCGGACTGCCGGACGGTAAAATTCCGTGTAGTGCATAAGCGGCTTAAAGAACACTTATGACATAAATCAACATTTAGGTTTATTCAATTGACTGCACTGTTTATATGTATAAGGTAAATGCTAAGAATTTCCCATGAATACTTTATCGCCAACCATCCTATCCGATCCTCACATAAAGTTACTTATATTTTATAGAATAAAAATCCTTCTACCGAATATAAGATTTGTACTTTAAAAGCAAGGCAAAATAATGCTCCATTTTAATTTTATTTTTTAAATAAAGCCTGAAATTGATACCCAATCATCCGTAGAATGAATTTTTTAAAAATTTTCCATACAACCGAAAAGTAAATACAAATAATATGTATGACAAAAATTTCCTCAAAAATTCAAGTCGCTTCCGACGCCTGAATTTATGCGGTCTGTGACTTATAGTTTTAACAAGAAGTTACTTTACATGCGGTTTCTATAAACCAGTGTCTACATAAAAATAGGCTATCTATTTTATATTTTGGCTGCAAAATCTTTACAAAATACCGCATACCGCATGGTAAACAACAGTATCGGAAGGAATGAAACATAACAATACAGTCACACATACATACATATTATGTGTATGATTATTAGATATGGTATTGAAGTAATATTATCAAACCTCTCCGGTTTCTTTAGTACTTATGGAGTTACTAATAACATCAAGATTATACAATAGTACTTAATAATCTGTGATATCAAGGATCCATCATTACAAACCCTTGCGTGCTTTAATGATTAACCAGGCTATGTTGGCGGTAGTGGAACTGCCAGAAATTGTGGTAGAATAGGTTCGAACCCAGAAACTCAGAACCCGCGACACTAACCACGGGACCACAACCCGACCCGATTTTTCGAAATAGAACAAACGAGAAATATAAAACTCTAAATTGATTAGAGGATTGTCAACAAAAAAATAATCTTAATTATTTATTAAAAAGTTTTTTTTAATAATCGATACCGTTAAACGGTGGAAAAAAATAATAGAAACTTAGCGCGCACATGAACGCTTACAAGATATAATTAAAATTGTTTCTAATTTAAATTTCTCCAAAATGTCAGTTACGACATTTAGTCACGACAGTATGAAGTTAAGTAATCTGGGTTGAAAGGAAAATAAAATAAACCAAAAGGTGATGCATTAACCGGCAGGTATGTATGAGGAGATGCATACATGTGGAAGAGGCGAAGAATGTTTGCAAAGACAGTGGTGTGTCATTCATTTTCTCTGGCTGCCTCTGTAGAGAAGTGGCGTGATAAAAAAAACGTAGTAAAAAAAAACGTTTTACGGAATCAACACTAAACAACAAAATATAAAATATATTCCCAAAAAACGGTGTACCAATACTCAATTGGAAAAAACAATCAATGACACACAAAATCATCATTGCTAATACGTTATGCTGGTCGGATTGTGGTCCTGTGGTTAGTGTCGCGGACGCTGAGTCAGAGATTCTGAGTTCGAACCAACTTTACCACAATTCAACCCATTTTCTAAAATCACTCAAAACCAATTTTTCAAAACAGCCTGCTTAAGCCTACAAAAAGTGTGAAATTAAAATATTGGTGTAAATAATAAAAACGCAATTTTTGTTATTAAAAAAAATAAAAGCTGTATTTTTAAAAATTATAATGATAATTATTTGTGTTGTAGTAACTTTTTTTTAATATTAAAAGCGTTGAATGATAATTTCAGTACAAGCTTGCGTAAAAAGATTGCGTGAGAGTGGGTTGCCCCCTTTTACATTATTGAAATATGGTAACCCTGTTTTTCAGACGTCTGGATTTTTCCAAAACTAATCCGTGTATTAATTCACCGATCGGCACAGATATTATTTTTGTTTTTAATGCAGAATACAGGATAAGTGTGGTTATAAAAGTAAAGATAACATAAACCATTTCCTGTAATATGTATCAAAACAATTTTTTGATACAGACTCTAGATTCTAGATATTTATCCGCTCGACTTATTGAATAAAGAAAATGCTAAGATTAAATAAAATCTTCTTCGTCTCCGTCTTATCCCTCATTACTGAGGGTTGTGACCCTTGTGGAAACAATGACTCTTCTCCGGTTATCCCTTGACTGCGCTGCACGTAGCGCTCCACCGAGGTGCCTGCTGCTGACTTAACCTGATCGGTCCATCGTATGGAGATCTCTCTCCATCTCCCCTCTTCCCCTCCAGGCTACCTATCACAACTGGTCGTTCCAGGCTATCCTCATTGCCACGCGTAACATATCCAAAGAACTGCATTATCCGTCGTGCACAGACATTGGCCAGAGTCAAGTCATGAAAGTGTAGCTCCCCGCGAATGGACTCGTTGGTGCGTCTAGCTGTCCATGGAATTCGGAGCGTGCGCTTCCAACACCACATTTCGAAAGCGTCAATTTTTCTCCATTCTGCTGCTTTTATAGAAAAAAATCGAGTGGACCCAAACTCTTGACAAGCTTTATCTTGGTGTTGTTACTCACACCCTGGTATTTCCAGATTTTGTCTAGCTTAGACATGGCACTTTTGATCGACGTCTGATCTCTCCTTCGCAAGTGCCTTCATTGGTAATTTGAGGTCCAAGAATAAGATACTACTAAACATACTAAATGTGTAAAGGTACTCGTTTTCTAACAACATATTCGGGATGTAAAACCAGTGCTGGATTTACACCACAGATTTTAACATGCAGTATAATTTGAATATTTAATCTTACGTAGGTACCATAAGCTGTACTGTAGTACAGCCAAGAGTAGATTACAATTTAAAAACAAGCTTATATGGTCTTACCATATATGGTCAGGACAAAAGTATGTATAATCAGCGGGTATGTATGAGCAGATGCATGAATGTGGAAGAGAGGAAGATTGTTTGCAAAGACAGATTGGTGTGGCGTTCTATTCTCTCTGCATATCCCTGCTGAGAAGCGGTTTGATAGTTAGCTAGTTTTTTTAGTAGTAAATGATAAAATAAGAGCGGTTCAATTTTGCATAGAAAAAAAAATAAACTTCTTTGTGTGATTTACATATATATAAAATACAAAGTAAATCTTTAAAAAATGCATAAGATAAAATCCGATGTACATACATACGTAAGCATATCGGATTTTTATTTTCTTTATTATTTTTTTATTTGTTTATTTATTGCATTCAAATTATAATATAAACATTTTTTTTGTTTTGAACGGAAGAGTTATTAAAAAGCAAGAGTTAAAAAAGGATTTTTTCAATATACCATATGTTCCAAAAAAATCTTTTAAAAATTGTGGACACACGTGTGGCTCCTCGTGCAGCCGGTCGCGTACTGAATTGTATATTTGCGAGTACATACAATTGTATGAAAATGACATATTCCGTATGGAATCGATGCCCTCATTGTGGGGATGATTCAACATAAGTACACCTTTCGCTGACGCTGCGATGCTTCACGAGTATGTTGTAAGCTCGCGGAAACTTATGAAGTTTTCTTTGGTCTTGTCACGTTCTAAGTAGCGCGCTATCCACGCTGTTCTTTGTTCACGGGGACCACTAACTAATCGAGTGTTGACCGCAAACGTTGATAGCGCTATCACAAGAGTTTTATTGTTTTCGATGTTCGATGCATCTTAACCGAACCCAGTCTTCGTTTCCCTGACAAACCTTGCGCTGGCGAAGTGATTCACTCGCGGTTCGTCCATAAATTATAGCTCAAAATTATTTATAAAAAATACTATAAATCTTTTAATTTAAAACAATGTGTTTTATGTCATAAATAAAATAAAATAGTTAGCATAATGTAGTCCGCCAATCACGTGTAAAATTGTTTACCCGATAATGAAAACTAGTGACATATGCTAAGATTTTTTTCTTATTTTTTTAAAAATGGGATCAGTAAACAGATCGTGTCATACTTATTTTAGCATTTTATTTTACCTTATTTTATTTTTTACGCAAAGTGTAAGGTGTGAATGTAATTCAGATAAAAATATAGAATTTAAATATCACAATTATTCAGCTATGAGTAAGCTTCTAAAGGATTTTACCGCTTGCAATAGTAATTTAACTACGATGTATTCTATTGGAAAATCAGTGCAGAGTAAGTTATTTTATTATTAATTTATAAAAATTAACTAGTTCCTCACTGTGCTTCCTTTCAGTAGCATTATTTTGTATGTCGTCTTTTGAGTTTTCCACGTTTATACTTGGATGTCTTAAAAAGTAAATCATTATTTTTATTTGACGTGTGTTGGCCATATTGTCCACCTAGGGGTTGAATGTATTAATATGGAGAACAATTTCTTTTCCAATGAACTATTTATAAATTTAAAGTGTTATTTTGTTGTAATTTATCGATTAGATATCAAAAATTATATATATTTTATACACGGGTACTACGTATTTCAGAATAAAATCTGTATTAAAAAAAAAAAAATTGTCGGGCGGCAATATTGGTGTTTAGCTGAAAAAATCTTCACGCAGGCCCTGTTAAATTTTTTCAATAAAATATATGTTTAGTACGGTCACAGATTACTACTCATCTTTAAAAAAACATATATATTCAATTTGATTTTAAAATAACTAATTTAGTTGTCTAAGTCGAAGACAATTACACGACGCGGAAGATGGAACGCGGAAAACTCACGTAACTGAAAGACTTCCTTGTAGTATATAATAACATAACATTCAACATAATAAATAAATATTGTAAACCGAACCTTACTCTGATAATGAGGGGTTAATAACTAGCAATAATAAAATATCTTAGGGGAAAATTATTAAACCCTAGATTCGATGCATTAAAAAAAAATTATACCTTGTATTGTTATTAAACTCTAGTCGATGCAAAAAAACATTACTTATTTTTTTATACATTGTTTTATTCATTTTACTATACCTATACCGCTTCGAGTAGAGGGAAGGTCTGAAAATTATTTTAAATTAGATTATTTTAGTGATATTTTAATTTCGTATTTCGTTGTTATCAGAGGGTAGATAAATAATTTTTCTAGTTAATGAAATTTCATAGATTTTACGGTACCTACCTTTCGACTGGGCAAATTGAGTATCATTACTTTTATTTCGAAATAGGAAAATAAATGTACCATTTTAGATTCCCGCGCAAATCAATGATAATCGAGACTTTTGATCGTGTTGCACGCACGTTTGGTTCAATCTTTGTAAAGATTCAAAGTTTTGTAAAATATATACCAATAAGTAATTTTATATCGAGAAAGAATCAATGAAAATATCGAAAAATGACAATATTTTGACAAACAGTTTTGAACGGAAACGTCAAATAATAGAATTAGACCATAGTTGCCAATCGTACCGAAATTGGTTCGAAAATTACCGATTTTTTTTAAAAATGAAATTCTCCCTCCAGACGATAATTTTGTTACTTTACCGAAAAAGTCATTAAAACTGAAATCAGAGTGGTCAAAATATATCGTCAGAAATTTGGAGTTCTGAGAAGTACCGAAAACCGGAATGAGATGATTACTTTTTTGGTCAATAGCATAAATTAAGAAAAGAAAATCATTATTCTGCAGGATGGTAATCTACTACAATTTCTAGTCTTGTATAACGAGTTTTTTAATGTTTTTTTTTTAACTTCACCCAGGTTTTAACTTTGCACCAGGTATTCGTAACAATAGAACATCAGTTTATACGTCTTATTTTTACTATTTTAGAAAGAGAACTTTGGGTAGTAAATATCACAGCCGTATCTTCAAACTCCAAACTGGTACCAAATATTAAACTTTTGGCTAATATCCACGGGAATGAAGCGGCAGGAAGAGAAATACTCCTTCATTTCATTCGGGTATGTAAATAAATACATATATTTATATTTTTTAGTTGCAGTATACCTATTATCCTCATACCTATTTTTATTGATATACATTAATACTTCATATTATTAAGACAATGTTGAAAATGATTTTTTTGTCCTAAAATGCTGTTTTTGAATAAGTAAACTTTGCAAATGAAGTGCCTGTTATTTTTTAAATTATTGAAAAACAGCAATTTAGTATGATTGAAATAATAATCAAAATATTTTTCTCGACGACTCAAAGTATTGTTACAAGAAATAACAGTATTATTGTCAGAAGAAATTTAAAAATAGTAATCTCCCTAGAATTGTAGCATAAAGTCAAAAGCGATAAAAGAGGAGGTAGGTACTTCGTTGAGTTTAAATTTACTTTGTTAATTTAAAAAAATATATTTGCAGTATCTAGTAAAGAGTTATCGGGAGGGAAATCCAAAAGTAAAACATTTGCTGGAAAATAATATTTTACACATTTTACCATCACTCAATCCCGATGGCTTTGAGGCAGCTAAAGAAGGTATGTGTACGAGAGGACCAGGAAGACATAATATGAAAGATATGGACCTGAACAGGTAAGCTGCTTACTAATAATAAATAATAGTTAAAATCTAATTAAAAAAAGCCTCATTTAAAAAATCCACTACGCAAAAAAAAAATGAAAATAATTATAATATAAAACTCGTATTTTCATCATATTTTTCCCTTCGCAAAAAAATACCAATTGCTAGTGATAGATTCAGCACTCGCGAGGCCCCAGGCGCAATGGTGCCCCTTAAAAATGTTAACATCATTTCTATGTTCGCAAAAACGGACAATATATTTTTTTCCAAAATGTTGAAGATTTTTTCATTTCTATTAACGCTACGTGAAAGATGAGAAAATTCGTCATCTTATTTCTATAAACACTACGTGAAAGATGAGAAAATTCCTTATATATTTTTTTTTTGCATATGTAGTGATATTTGAAAGTAAAATGAATGAGTACAGATCGTTTTGAACAAATATCAAAAGCGGGGTAAAGTGTAAAACACAAATATTTACCAATCTCACTTTTTCTCATATTTTCCACAGGAATTATCATATCAAAAATATTCATAAGCATTTTGAAAAATGATTTATTATTATAGAGTAAACCCCCCATTAGCGTTGAGATAGGTTCCGCGTTACTGAAAGAAATGTTATAAGTGGTTTTAAATTGTATTATAATATTTTAACCATCGAAAATGGCTGAAATGAGTCATTATCAAATTAAAATACAATCTAAAAATATTTTCCCCTATGATGTTTCCTCCGATAGCGCATTACATATCTCAACGTTATATGAGGGTTTACGGTAATTATTTTGAATTAAAATTATTTAAATTTTTGTTTATTCTATCACACACTAATTTTTCCCTAAAGACGGATATGAAGATGTTTATTATTGCTGTCATTTTATTTTAGGAGCTTAATTTTAAGGCCCCCTTCATTTATGAGGCATTTATTATATTCCAAATTGGGAATATTGGCTGTGGTTCCGAATCCGAGCACCGAATCTGTATCGGATTGCCCTTAGAGTGCATTTACGAACATCATTGGAAGAAATATCTCTATTGTTTTTATTTATCCGTTAAAATTTCCCTCCAAAATTTGAAAGTAATTGTTCGTCCTCTTGTACTTTGGAGACAATTACCAATTTGTGTTTGAATTTCAGGAGTTTTCCCGATTACTATAGGAAGAATCCTAAACCACTTCAGCCGGAGACTAGAGCTATTTCAAAATGGATGAATGAAGTAAACTTCATATTGTCCGCGAGTCTACATGGCGGTGCAATGGTCGCTAATTATCCATTTGAAAGTACAAAGGAAGATTGTAAGTTTGAGATATTATATATGTCTATACATTATTAAAAACTGGCAGATAATCCATACTGTCGTTTACTAAGTTGACCCCTTGACCTAGCATTGATTGTAGATTTATAATTTAATATTTAAAATAACTAATAATATATGTAGAGAAATATTCCATAAAGTCATTAAATTTATGAAAGTGCTATCGGTAATAGGATAATGGAGGTAGGTTTAAACGAAATGTGATTTCTTTATTTATTATTATTTATCTTTTTTGTACAGAATAAATTTACATTGGCAGGCTTATTGCTAAAAAGCAATATCTTTGAATCTACCAAAAAACAGACTAGTGATGCAGGTCAAGGTTTGTTCCTTATACAGCTGTTTGAAAGTAGTGGGCAGATAGTGCTTGTACACAAGTGAAAATTAAAAAGAAACATAGCGATAATACAATATGAAATTGTAAAATTGATTAAAAAAGTATAACGAAGGGAGTTGGATCAGGTAAGGAGTACAACTATCACTTATAAGAATATTTATCATTCAGCCACGTCATCCACAGTCTCATGGCTCTTAACAGAAATGTTATTAGTAAATTTGGTCTTATGATTTCATTTCTTGTTCATCTTCTTATTTTTCACCTTATCCTCAATATTTCTTAATTTTTTTTACTGTTTATCTTTTTTTCCATCTGTTTTCTTAATGAAAATTATTACAATTAGCTGTCTATTATTGCGTATATGTAATATATTATATGTATACCCACGCACAAGCTATGCCTGTGGGATATTTTGTTTATGTTTTGAATTTATGGTACATATATCGCTCACTCCTTTCAAGAACGTCATATATCAAAAATTGTCAATTTTCAGTAGTGCATGTTTTTTTAGAATGCCCATAAAATGTACCATATCCCAGGAAAAGTGGCATATTTTTAACATAATATTTACTCGCTACAGGGCAGAAAGTGTTGTTTTTGCATTTCGAAGAAAACGTATTGTTTAATTATTTTTTTAAATATACTCAATATTTTTCAAATGGAGAAAAAACCTTCAGGTTTTACCTAAAAAGATCTGTTACACAGTAAAAAGTTCAATAAGTGGCGTGATATTTATTTTTGATACATTGTATTATATTATTAAACTTTAAAAACATTCTCCTGAAAAATCAAGTTTTTTGATTTATGACGTTCTTGAAAGGAGTGAGCGATATGTAAATGAATGCATGTACTGTTTATAAATAAATAAATAAACATAAATTATTACACACCCCATAAGATAAAAAATGTGTCATGAATGATTACGCACATTTCTTATATTGAATCTTAGGACTTACCTTTGAACGGACCAAATACTCACATCGAAAGAGAAAAAAAATACAGTCAAGTGGCTTATGAATCTCATTTTTACAGTTTTGTGACTTACCTGACTACACACCTATGTATACGTATACAAGTATGCATTTATTTGATTGCTGTAAAACCTACCACATTTTAATAAAATGAAATTATTTAGTGTCATTTCCAGAAGCGCAAGAGTCCAAATCTCCGGATGACGATGTCTTCCAGCACCTCGCGCTCACCTATTCCAAAACACATCCCAAAATGCATCTAGGACAACCTTGTCCGGGCGGGGAAACCAGATTTACTAACGGGATTACCAACGGAGCAGCCTGGTACCCCCTCACCGGAGGAATGCAGGACTACAACTACGCAATGCACGGGTGCATGGAGGTGACGCTCGAGGTCTCGTGTTGCAAGTATCCGATGGCGTCTCTGCTTCAAACTATTTGGAGACAAAACAGAGATGTAAGCACAAATAAAAGTTTTTTCATAAAGATGAAACACCATGTATTTGTCAAAATCTTCTTGATATAGGTCTTGTGGCCTATTTTAAAGAGGGATTAGCCTCCTGTGATGTCGATTCCCAGCTGTCAATCCATCTCTTCGGTAGTCTGCTCGGGAGTCATCCACCTTGGGGTTGGCCGTGTAGTGGAATGTGGGGGAGCCTGTATAGTTCCATTCTCCTCACATCCGCATACCATTGTCTTCTTTGTTGGCTTCCCCACCTAACAACATCTTCCATCTCGCATATTTTTCTTATCCTAGTGTTTCTTATTCTGTCTCGTAGACTCCTTCCAGATATGTTCCTAGGAGACTTCATTTCTGACTCTCTTAGAGCGTTTTTTGTTTGGATAAATGATACTTGTAATTCTGTCTATTTTTTTTAATACACAAAAATGGAGTCAAATGATTTACCTCAAGGGACTTGTATGTGTACAAGTGTATGAGGCACTTTGAACAAGCTTACATAGATTTAAACATCTTCAGTTGCTCAGAAACTTGATATTGTATATTGAGAAAGGCACATTTGAGGATGATGGCTCGTTGTCCCATGATCCACTGCCAACCGAAGTATTTTATTTGGCTTACATTGTTTGCAGGCCCTGATGGAATACTGTCTTCAAGCGGGAATGGGTGTGAGAGGTACAATTAGGGATGTATACACAACGAAGCCAATCGAAAGAGCAAACCTTACAGTGAATGGAAGAGACATGACCTTCTTTTCCTCAAACAATGGAGAGTTCTTCAGAATATTACTTCCCGGAGAGTATGATATGAAGGTGATTTATCAAATATTATTTACACTGAAAAGTTAAAAACTGTTAAATAATCTAATTATTTATATTGGCGCATTGTTTTTTTTATAAAAGAGGAAGAAAAAAAGTAGCTATTTTAAAGGTCCCGGGTTCGATCCCCATTATATGTGAGTGAAAATAAATATATTTTTTTTTTGCTTTAATATTTTTTTGTTATTACCCTGGACTGGCACTTGAAACATAAGACTGATCACCCGCCTTCAAAAAGTTAACTATTAATTTAACAAATTGTCACTTTTATGCAGTGCCCTATGCAAAACTGGGTTAGGATGAGCATAAGAAGATGAATAACATTTTTTGTTCCCCGTTCCAATCTGCTCATTTTGTAAAACAGTAGTTTAAAAAATGCAGTTATCGGATGCCAACTAGTTTCTTTCTCTTAATTACTATTAACTCTCGATCAGCATACATTCTTTTCACCTTCAATCGCACTGAATGGTGGATAGGGCATTGAATGCAGACACAGTGTTATCTTGATTATTTATTATGTGACGGTAAGTAAGGTGATCAGTTCAGCACTTCAGATATCAGTCCAGGGATATATTAAAGAAGTATGGTATAAGTGAAAAATCATATATATTTGTTTTTATCTCCCTAGACACTTTTATTTTTAAATGTATGCAAGATCCTTTAATTAGTGAACAAGAATTTGGTCCACCCAAAATGTGACTTAATTTTTAAAAATTTTAGATTCAAGTGGAAGATTACAAGACTAATAGAGTACATTTCAAAGTGGACACTGTAAAACCAGGAGAGTTCCCCCGGCCCACGATTTTAGACATATTCCTTACCCCTGGAAGTGGAGAAGACATTCAAATGACCTCAAGTGCTCCTAAACCTTACATCACCAGCACTTTTAGAACAGTAACTACGCAGCGAGCTACGGCCAAAGAAATTACTGAAATTACTGAGATGGCACACACTGAGGTCAGGTCTGCTTTTGAAGAGTCAAATGTCCCCCAGCAGCATTACACCAGCAGTTCCGCAAGACATTATTCTCTAGCAATATCTCTGCTGTATACGAATTTCTTAAGACTTTTAGTTTTGTAGATTTGTTGGAGAATCATTTTGGAAATCACTGGGCTAGATCTTTTTTAAGACAATTTTTTTTAAGATAATTGATGATGTCATATCACTGAGTAAATGCCAACAAAAATATTGAATAAATGTCCTGTACTTACCTAAAATCATAGAAAAACCAGACAAATTAATTTACTTAGTGTAGAGGTATCATTAATTGTGTATTCTCCAAGTAACATTTAAAAAATATTGTTTTCAAACAATAACAGTCATTTTAATTTTACAATTGAACAATTAAATATTTTTTGTCTTGTTACATATTATTTGTCTTGAACAATAAAAAATTAAATATTTTTTTTGTCTTGAAATATTAAAAATTAAATATTTTTTGTCTTGTTGCCATTTTAAAGGTACATACCACTGTTTTATAATTGAGCTTTTGTATAAAAAAAATTCAGGAGTTTTTTTAAAAAAATATTTGTTTGTAAAGTGGAATTGTTACGTTTTTGAAATAGACAAAGTGGAAATTGGCTACAGTTTAAAATGTTACTAGACTTATTTTACAGCTGTGAAATATATTCCTGAAGGGGCTTGAAATGGCAATAACCTTGTACACTCATTCTCTAGGGTAAGCAACCGCAAATACCACTACTTCTATATTCACAAAGGAATGATATTACGTTATTCTGCTAAAAAATCTGGAACAAACCCTTATTCCTTGTGTGATTATAGAACACCAACACACTGACAAATTGAATAAAAGTTTTTTATTGACATTTCTTAGCAAAATTGCATTTTACATAAGAATAGAAATATAACTAAATACCTTTTACTATATTCTCAATCTCAATATTATTAATATTTAAAGCATTTACTTTGTGGTTAGTCATTTTTACTTTTTTTTTTTTTTTTACAAATATGTTAATAATATCAGTATATAACCAGTTCGGTGAGTGGTTATATACTAATATTATTAACATTTTTGTAAAAAAAACCTTTTACTACTTTTATTTTATAATATTTGGCCAACGACTGGGTATTGTTGTTACTGATATCAGACTGGTTATACGCTTACATATATGAGAGCACTCACTGTACCATCTCTAAACAACCAAAGGGATAATAGGGCATATTCACAAATGGGGTGTATTTACCAAAATCACCCTACTTTACTTTTTGTACGGAATTTGTCAAGAAAAAAATTGCCCTTATAACCTTGTTTTCTTGGAAGTTCAGAATTACTGTTTATTTAATTTTCTCATTGTTTTTTGTATTTGATTTTGACATTTTCAACGCTTTACAGAAATGTAGATACATATGTATTTAAGTTATAATTATTCTTTTCTTAATGTAATAAAAAGCAATTATTCATTACATTTTAGAGCTATAAAATATGTTTAGTTGTTTATTTCCACGCATTTGTCTAATTTTTAAAAAGTTACGAGTCTGTTTTAAAAATATTAAAGCAAAACGATTAAAAATACCTACAAAATGACATATATACAAGGTAAAAAAACTTTTCTTTATTATTTTTAGAAAGAGATTTTTTGCTCTAATAATGATATGTATACTATACTGAGAGAAAAAACAAATAAATTAAGTATAAAAACGTGTAAGGTTAATGAGGGTTAAATGATAATTAATAAAATAATGTTTTAGACATGTAGTTGTTAAATAATTATTGTATATTACTGTAAATATAATTAATTACTTTATAATGGTGTGATGGTATTTGTAAATAATAGATAAGTTTAACATATTAGATTGAAATAAATAAACAAGGGAATGTAACACTATTATTATTCACATCTAATATAATTATATATTTTAAACATGGACTACACACTCTCTATCGACTTCACGCGCTGATTTTTAAAGTTGAAAGCGTGTTCTCAACGGTGGATACATCTTTTTCTTGTGGCTGAAAAGAATAAAACAATTTTTTTTATTTAAATCTTAAATTAAGTTCTTAAAATTGTTAAGTTACATATCATAAATTTCTAATTATGGCAACGTTGAATGTCCCAGATGTGTCAATAATTTGCAACTACTGTCATGATTAATGTATTTTTTTGGGAATAAAACTCCACTGGAAAAATAAAACGCAAAAAACTTGAAATACACCAATATTTCATTTTAATTGACCAGGTGACCAATAATTCTGGAAATAAAATGCTCTCCCATTTCCACCAACTGCGACATTATACTTTTCATGTTATATCCTTTCATACACATATCGTAGTCATACAGGAGAAAGTGACCAAGTGCATTTGTTAAAAAAACGTGATCATTAACTATTTGATATCTTACTACCTTAATATTGCCCTGAAAAAAATCCCAAAGGATTTTAAACTTGGAAGTATAATATATATTGACTTGTTAAAAATGACTAACTGCATTGGTGTTTATTTTCTTGCCAAGCAAAAGTGACTTTAAATGGCCCTCCTGAACATATTACGTTTTGGTAGTTGGTCACTTTCTCCTGTACGACTACGATATCTACAAAGTCATGTATCTCATTATTCATGTCATTTTCGGTTTTTTCCATCTCTAGATGCCAATTGAGAAACAAGTCACTTTTCCCTGCAAGATTTTGTTTAAATTTGTCAGAAAAAATGCTCGTTTTTTTACCACTTGAGTATTATATTGTTACAACTGATTTCGAAAGCTACCCGTAGATGGAAGCATCTGTAGCTTCCGTAACTAGTCGTATCAATAGTATACTCAGGTGGTAAAAAAACAAGTGTTTTATTTATAATTTAATCATGTCTTATCACAAATTGAATGTCAAAATAATAAATAACTTTTAAAACTGCCATTTTTACACTTGGTATCTTTGGACAATATGTAAGCAAAATGTAGTAAACATGTCGCTCACTACTTTCAACAACGTCATATATCAAAAATTGTCAATTTTCAGTTACGCATGTTTTTGAAATGCCCAGAAAACGTACTATATCCCAGCAAAAGCAACATATTTTAAACTTAATATTTACCCGCTACAGGGCAGAAAGTGTTGTTTTTGCATTTTGTAGAAAAGGTATTGTTTAATAATTTTTTCAAATATACTACATTTTTTTCAAATGCAGAAAAAACTTTCAGGTTTTACCTAAAAAGGTCTGTTGCACAGTAAAAAGTTCAATAAGTGGCTTGATATTTGTTTTCAATACATTTTTTTATATTTTTTAACTTAACGATCTCCTAAAAAATCAAGTTTTTTGATATATGACGTTGATGAAAGGAGTGAGCGATGTGTGCAACGAGACTCACCATGATGTAGATCTGAGTGGGAAGGTTCCTGTCTATGACCTGCTGGAGGTACTGCGCGGTGAGCAGCTGGTCGGGGGAGGGCTCCGCCCCCGTGGGGGAGGCGGCGCCCTCGATAGGGGTCAAGCTGAACTTGGGGGGCGCCACAGAGCCGCACACCAGCGGGTACAGATTGAATACCAGCTCGCGGCTGCTGTCAGGCAGTAGACTGATGAAGCACTGAAAGGAACCGATCATCAAATATAGGCCATTGTCTATATCCCATAAATATGTCCACCTCCGTAGTGTGATGGTCAGCATGCTCGGCTATCATTCTGGAGGTCCCGGGTTCGATTCCCAGGGGGGGGTTTAAACAAATATAAGTGATTTTCACTCTAATATTTATTCAATATTACCCTGGACTGGTACCTGAAGCGGAGGGCTGATCACCTTTCCTTCATGTGTTAATGATCAAGACAGTACTGTGTTTATATAATACAGTGCCTTATGCACCATTGGGGTGCAGATAAGGGTTTGAAGAAGAAGTTATGACACCGGGCGCTCATTAATGTACCTATTTTTGGTGTTAATAGATCCACAACTGAATCTAACTCACAGATTATTATATTACACTGACTAAAATAGTATATGTTACTGTTCCAGTTACAACTACCCTCCGTGCCTGCAAACCATTTTCAAATACTTATTTTCAATTGTTTTGTATCGAGTGTCTTTTCTACAGTTTAATTAGTCAATGATATAGAACTGTGCTCACTTTCTTGTGCCCTGCGAACATGAACGCATCGCTGGCCTCTACTCGGAGCTCCAGGGTGCGCGGCTGCGGGTGACAACTCTGCAGGCGCAGCAGCAGCGGCAGGGGGCACCGCAGGCGGCCCTGCGCGGGCAGCTCCGCATGCACTCGCAGCCAGCTCCCACACACGGCCGGCGCTCCCAGCCCGCACGACGTCTGGCACACCACGCCCTCCCCATTGCCCCGTTTCCTAGAGAAGAAAACATGTTTCAAAATTGAGCGGTAAACATATCCAACTCCTAAATCCAAGAATCTATGTCCGCCTCCGTAGTGTAATGGTCAGCACGCTCGGCTACCATACTGGAGGTCCCGGGTTCGATTCCCAGTAGGGGTAAAATAAATATGAGTGATTTTTTCACTGTAATATTTATTCAATATTACCCTGGACTGGTACCTGAAGCGGAGGGCTTCATGTGTAAACGATCAAAATAACACTGCGTTTATATGACGCAGTGCCCTATGCACCATTGGGGTGCGGATAAGGGTTTCATTATTAAATATTATTATTATATCCAAGAATCTGGAGTCAAGGACGGATCATCCTGCCTTTATGTAATCAACAGTTTAATGTTTCTATTTATTTTTCATCATATAAAAAATTACAATTAACAATAATGTGCCTCATTGGGTTTTTCCATGCCGAGGACACATTTTACAATTAATTATAAAAATATTTCAAAAGTTAATTATTTCATTGATTGATTCGGCAGTCATTTTGTGATAAAATCTATCCATTTTAATTTAAGTTTGACTTGGTAAATACCACTATTGCTTAAAATC
This sequence comes from Brachycentrus maculatus, assembly GCF_059751285.1. Taxonomy (NCBI): domain Eukaryota; kingdom Metazoa; phylum Arthropoda; class Insecta; order Trichoptera; family Brachycentridae; genus Brachycentrus; species Brachycentrus maculatus. The sequence goes on along the minus strand of NW_028280845.1, from coordinate 2,090,021 downwards.
TTTTGTGACAAGTATTTCGATGCATTCTGCATCATTTCCAAACACTGTATTTAAAATATGGTGTTTGAAAATGATGTAGAATGCATCGAAACATATGTCACGTTAGATTTGAAGAAAAAGTGGTATTTACCAAGTAAAATTTAAATGAAAAATTAGCAAATTAAGGCCAATATTCGATAAGTTGCAACTTAAATTTTCTTGAAACCCAGATAACATTTTATGTAATTGATATTTTTTTTAAAACACCATTTTTGTATTGAAAAAATAAGTTTTTCTTCGAAACAGTTATACAGTTTTGAAAAGAAAAGAATTATTGAAAGGTAAGGAGTTAAAAAAAAATTATAAAAATATTATTTCTACATATCGTAGTCATACAGGAGAAAGTGACCAAGTGCATTTTTTTTGCAAAACCTTAATCATTGACTATTTGATGTCTTACTAGCTTAATATTGCCCTGAAAACCCTTGTAAGTATATTGACTTGGTAAAAATGACTAACTGCATTGATGTTTATTTTATTGCTAAGCAAAAGTGACTTAAATGGCCCTCCTGAACATTTTACGTTTTGGTAGTTGGTCATTTTCTCCTGTACGACTGCGATATATTCTAAAAAACAAAAACAAAAATCCAATATACATTCTTTAAAAAAATTGGGAGTGAAAAGACGTGTTGCCTATTTGGCGGTTGGCCAGCGAATGAGTTTGCAAATATCCCCTTAACTGAATAAATTAATTACCGTTTCCAGTGGATGGTATACAGGCCGAGACTGGAAGGCTCATTGCCCGATGGAAGGGTTGCACTGACGCAGAGTGCCTCATTAGCAATCACATGCTCCTCCACGGTCAGCCCTCGGAGACAGCTTGGAAAATCCTTATCCATCTTCTCAAAGTTGTCACTCTAAAATCCCACCAGATTTCAGTATCAAGATTTTTATCTCGACAGTAAGGGGTTATCGAGGTGGGAATATGGGAAACTAGGCATTAACATGGCTTACAATCTGGTTTGAGAAATGCAAATTTGAATATTCTACTCATGATTGAAAAAAAAGGGATAGATATTTGAGAGCTTGAGTTCTTACTTTATTATTTAAATGATTTGTTACATACATACTTATATATCTACAATTGTAATTAAAAATATACAATAGTTGCTTTAAGAAAATTAGTGTTTAACACATTGTGTACGGTGTGCACATATTTGTGCGTTTCAGAAACCTTGTGTGGTGGCGGGGTGCACATTTTTGTGCATTTCGGCTACCTTCAATTTAGTATACAAAAAACACGTCATAAACTTCTAATCTCTTGGCCTTTTTGCTTTTGTTGTGTAGTGGATAGATGTCGTTGTAATATAAAAAATAATACTGATATTTACTGGTTCAAAACATGGCTAATGGTCGTAATCTGTTTTGAAGGAAATGTTACAAATTAACTTTAAACAATGGATACAGACGGTGCGTTTTTTTCTTTGTCCTAAAATGAAATAAAATACAAAGATCATTGTCCTTTACTTAAGTCGGCAGTTGGTACTTACAAAGCAATAAACGCGTGTGGGGAAAGCCCATAAATCATTTTTTATTCGCAGATTTTGAGTTTTCGGCGGCTGTTAAACTGTGTTGTTATTTTCTAATATTTTATTAGTGTTTTTAACATTTTTTTTTACTTTTGTGATTTGTGGACTAACATGATTTTATTTTGAGACGTTAGAGACCATTTAACCGTTTTTGTATTGTTTTCGAGTTCAACCTCAAGTTCAAAATATGAAGTTCACTGACATATTTTATATTTCCGGACAGCTGTCTAATGTCGCCCGCCTCAAGATACAGTTTTATCAAAACATTGCCGTAACTAATGTGTTAAAATAATAAATAAAAGTTGATAGATAATTGGAAGTGTGTGAATTTGACAGTTGATTTGATCGGGTCAAACCATTTTGCAATTAACAGTTTTATTTGTGATAAATAATAAGTGGTTATATATTTGTACTGACAAAAGGTTATATACTAATATTTGTTAAACAAGTAGTTATTATATATGCTAACATTTGTTAAAAAGTGGACACATAATAATATTTGCTAAACTTACCATATCTAGTTGAGTATTTTCTATTAAAATTGGCCAAGGACTGAGGACTTTAATTTGAGGCATAACTATGAATGGATCTCCGGACAAACATTTATCCATGTCTTCAAATCGCATCGTCACGCATTTAGAAGTTATGTCAAACGGCTTAACGACCGTCACCTTGATGGGGTGTTCCTTGAAACACGCCATCTTCTTGCTGTCGGAAATGTTGTCGCCGTGTTCCGACGCCTTGTTCTCCATGATGACGTTTGCTTCCGACCTGTCGCTGCTGTCGTTTGTCGTTATAATGTAAGTGATCTTCATGAGAACCGTGGACGACATCACCTTGGCGGAGCGAAGGAAAAATGTCTTATTGAATTTGGACTGGGAACTCAAGGACCCAACCGACAGGGTCAGCGGTAGAGGCAATTCTGTCCCAATATCAAAGCGTAGCTCCGCTGAAAAGCACAAATTTATAAGAAATTAGGTCTCAACTTTAGAGGAATACATTTTTGACATCTCAAATCATTATGAAAACATTAAAGCTTGGAGCGCTATTTTGAAATTTCACGCCAGAAAGATTTGCTGAAACACTATTAGTTTTTCAAACCATCTCGATAATCCTAAGGGCGTTTGTGCACTACACGGAATTCGACCGTCCGGCACTTCAGTTAGCGTGATAAAACAATGATTGGCTTGTGCTTTTGTCCATCTTTCTTCTTAGTGCTCAAGCTCACTAAGTGCTATGTCGATTTTTTTAAGGATTTTTTTTTGTATATTCTAAAATCTCAACATTGATGAAGAAGAATATGGAAGTATGGGTATTTACAGGGCCTGTCATAGGCTGGTTAAGTGATCACTTTACACACGTGTAACATTCACAATTCTACCCATGATTGACAACCACACTACTCAAATTTTGGAGGTCCTACATATATGATCAATCTCATGACATTCCATGATGAAGTTTGCAATAGCCATCTATAACTGGATTTAGAAAGCTTTTGTTTAGCAGAGATTTTTATTTGTATACAAGATCCGGACCCGGATTATTTTACTTACCGGGAAACGCCTGAAAACCAGATTTGAAATTTTATTGTATTTGATACATTTTGAGAGTGTCCAAATACTTGTTCACAAATCTGGGTTTCTCCACGTGGAGAACTTTGAAATGGAGAAACCTCTGGGGTTCTGGAGAATACTCTGGTATTTGGACACAAAATGTTGCAAGAGGAATACATTTACCAAGTTTCTGCATTGACGGCTTACCTGATGTTTCTTGATCTTCAGAAGGAGTGGCCAGATTCAGTGACAACTGGATGTTGTGGGCGTCAGTTAATTCATCATTAGTTATATTGATCGTAATAGGAAACCATTCTCCTTGCAAAGCGGGATCAGCTTGTTGGATAATCACCGACATTTTAGATTCCCTTAAAACAAAATAATATGTATATGTTATGTATTTAAATGTATTAACACACTGTTGTCAGGTGATTTTTCATCAACCCCGGCCCTAATTATTCTTAGACAGTCTGCCGCCCGACCCTCAGTAAACTAATCACAGGTAAATGCAAACCCGATTCTGATCAGTACAATGTTTTTTTTGGCATCTGTCGCGCTCTACCAAAAGTTTTTCTTTGGCTCTTTTCCACATCCAGATGGTGCATATGGCACTACGTTAGATTGATAGCCAATCACATGAAGGTAATTTGATCAGTCCTGATTCTTGATCAATTCTTGGATAAAGGAGTGGAACAAATTTTAAGGAATAAGTGAAGGAGTCCATATGGGAAATAAAATGGAGGAAGAAAAATAGGTAGGAAGAGTAGAATAGTAGTTCGGGATTGCATACCCATATACGTACTAACTTATGTAACTTGAACACCGCTAATTTGTAAATAAAGATTGTGTTCACATCCCTATTTATCCTACAAACAAAATACATACATATATGTACATATTGGGTCATACATACCTGGGTATTATTTGAGCAACGGGAACCGGTTGAATACTGTCAAAATCTGGTATTTGTTTATACACTGATCTGTAGTTGAATATCTCAGGATAGAGTCCGGAAACCGGACCACCCGCCCCGTTGAACTGCAGAATAGCGTGACGACCGTTTGACTTGCCTAGCTGAAGAGTGATGGACGCAATCTGTAATTTGGAAAATGGTTAGTATAATATGGTATAGAGAAAAAAATACATGCGAGACTCTTTAGGTTCTACAAACGGTTGATTTTATGCACTGCTTTCTTAGACTCTACCTTGAGTCAGTGACATTCTAATTCTTCATATCATTCACTGTGAAGACACAGTGACACTGTGAAGACACCTAATAACTCATATCAATGTGTCCAGCATATTTGGGGTCGTTGGGAGGTGATGTTGTTCACCGTAGTTCTTTAATGCTAGAAATCGAAACATTATATTACTTTCTAATTTAGTTTTTGACGCTTTTTTGTAGTTTATTTGCTTTTTTTCATTCTCTAAAGACTCTTTCTGTACTCGTGTTTTTCTACATTTGACTTGTTTCACAACGGCAATTGTTAACTAATAAATATTAAAACGTGTTCAGCCAATATACAGTATAATGTGCAAGCGTCTACTGGTTCCCTATGATACGTTTTAATGCAGTACAGGCAGTGCATGAGTATAGACTCATACTGTATGATGTATGCGGCGGAGAGAGTAGAAACGATTCTCCCACTCTTTTCTTTCAACTGCCAGTTGAATTCCAGAGAAGGGGAAGCATTTCACTTTTTCGTCTGATCCCGGCCACTTTGCCCTACCGCACCTAAAGAAGTTTCACTTTTGAAAAAAATCCGCCCTACACATACGAGCGTAAGTGATATGGGCGTTTTTTTTTGCACCATTCCGCTCAGACCCGTATCACGTATACATGTATGAGAAAAAATATATGTGCCAAACATATTTAATGCGTACCGGATACACATCCGGACAAGACAGAGATTATTAGACATAGGGGATTTGATGACGAGGAAGTACATCAGTTCCATCCTAAATGTACCTATTATGGCAAAATTTCAGGTATGAATACAACAAACATTATTTTCATATTATTACTGAGGTAGTATTAAAGTGGGATTCTTCTACATCTCTAACAAGAGTATTCTTGTTTATTTTCGATTTTTTGTTAATGTACACGCTTTAAATTTTAGTTTGTAATGTGTATGTTAAATATAAATAAATAAATTGAATGGAATTGAATTTATAATTCCATGATTTGTAATTTCTGATCTAAAAACGGTGATTTTTTTGCTTGTTTCTCGTAAAATAGCCCGAGAGTAGGGTGGTTAACTTGGAATACTCACTTGCAACTCCCTGCCAACGTCCTGCGGGTCGGGCACAAACTGGCACAGGAACTTCCTGACCTGTCCGTCTTCAAACAGGAGGAGGGGGGAGGACTCCCTCTCGCACACGGCGAATTCGCACGAGTAGCGCGGGTTGTTCACGCACACACTCAGGCGGTCCAACTGGATGGGGGATGGGGCCAACACCCTGAGGCGAACAAGATTACAGTTTTATTAGAAACTTTCATTCATTGATGGATTATTTTTCATGAACAACCTAAATTTTAGGGATGTGGTAATTTTTAAAGTCGGTCATTTAAGCAAAGGGGTTGTTTCTTTTGTTTTCTTAATTTCCACCTAATTTTTTATTCTAAGATTCTCTTCCTCTTCTAACCCTTATCTGCACCCAATGTTGAATAAGCCACTGCATCCTATTAACACAGTGTTATCTTGATCATTACTTACATGAAGGCGAGGTGATCGCTCCTGCCCTTCAGGAACCAGTCTCCAGATAGCTAAACATGCTAACCAATACACCACGGAGGCAGACACATATGCTAAGATTGGTGGATTTAATTTCATACCATACTGTGTATCTTATATTATATACCACAGGTTACACCTATGCAGAATTTCGTTTATGGTAATAGTGGAAAAAATATCAATAAAGAAGAAATTATATAAATAAAATAAAACCCTCATCCGCACCCCAGTGGTGCATAGGGCACTGCTTCATATGAACACAGTGTTATCTTGTAAAGAAGAAATTAAATGAAAAAATTAAATATCATGTCAAGACTGTTAGTGTATATCGCTCACTCCTTTCAAGAACGTCATAAATCAAAAAGTGACAATTTTCAGTTGTGCATGTTTTCGGAATGCCCAGAAAATGTACTATATCCCAGCAAAAGCTGCATAATTTTAACTTAATATTTACCCGCTACAGGGCAGAAAGTGTTGTTTTTGCATTTTGAAGAAAATGTATTGTTTAATTATTTTTTTAAATAAACTAAATATTTTTCAAATGGAGAAAAAACTTTCAGGTTTTACTTAAAAAGATCTGTTGCACAGTAAAAAGTTCAGTGAGTTGCTTGATATTTATTTTTAATACATTGTATTATATTTTTAAACTTAAAAAACGTTCTCCTGAAAAATCAAGTTTTTTGATTTATGACGTTCTTGAAAGGAGTGAGCGATATGCTAAGATTGGTGGATTTAATTTCATACCATACTGTGTATCTTATTTTATATACCACAGGTTACACCTATGCAGAATTTCGTTTATGGTAATAGTGGAAAAAATATCAATAAAGAAGACATTAAATATCATGTCAAGACTGTTAAGGTATATGTTAAATTTCGAAATGATATTTTGAAGCTTTTTTTTTGTCTCATTTTTATCAGCCATATTATTGTTACGTATATAGAGCATATTCCGCAGCGGGGAAAATGTTGGACGTATACGTTAATTATTTATTTATTGACTTGGCGTTTAATTTGTAGAACTCCATTTTAATTTATGTATTAATTTTAAATCAAACACAGATTTTTTGAGTCTACTAAGTTGTATTTTATTAACAAAAAACACATAAAAAATTATACTGCGACAATTGTTTCGCCTTGTTAGGGCATTATCAAACGAATGTGAAGATCAAATGGACTACGGTCCTTATGTAGCTATACAATTCTATGTGACAGTTTTAACATGTGCAGCAATAATTTATGGGAGACAACAGTCGCTAATGGGGGATGTAGGTATGTACCCTTATATTTGTTTTCTGGGAAGGGAAGAATTTATTGACATGGCCTAGAATTTTATTCCCAGAAATATAAGGGTACATATTTGTTTTCTGGGAAGGGAAGAATTTATTGACATGGCCTAGAATTTTATTCCCAGAAATATAAGGGTACATATTTGTTTTCTGGGAAGGGAAGAATTTATTGACATGGCCTAGAATTTTATTCCCAGAAATATAAGGGTACATACCTACATCCCCCATTAGCGACTGTTGTCTCCCATAAATTATTGCTGCACATGTTAAAACTGTCACATAGAATTGTATAGCTACATAAGGACCGTAGTCCATTTGATCTTCACATTCGTTTGATAATGCCCTAACAAGGCGAAACAATTGTCACAGTATAATTTTTTATGTGTTTTTTGTTAATAAAATACAACTTAGTAGACTCAAAAAATCTGTGTTTGATTTAAAATTAATACATAAATTAAAATACGTTAATTATTCTTGAGAGTTATATGTATTGGATATTTTCAGCACTTTCACCATTGTTATAAGATATTTCAATCTATACTACGAAATTAAATGTAACAAACCTAATGAAGAGTTCTATAGTGATGGAGTTGTCGACTCGGTATTGGGTCTGTGTGAAGCGAGCCTTGGCTTCGATGCACGAGGAAATCAGAGACATGTCAACTGTGATCTGGTGCAAGTCCTTATTACTGGCCATATTCCACAGTTCCAGGGCGCCGGCGGAGTAGCCCTCGGGGATATCTGGCTCCGGTTGTGGAATCGAGCACTGAAAAATAATTCGAAATTATATAAAAGTGCTTTTATTTTTTGATATTCTTAATCCCAGAGATTCGGAAGGTGAATGGAATTGCAAGGAAAGTAATAAAAATAATTAAAATGTAGCTTTGTTTTGAAATCACTATAAATTTATAAACAAATCAATCAAATCAATCAAAAAATCACTAAAAAAATATTTATAGTGATTTTAAAACAAGGTTACAATTTAATTATAAAATGGAAAATAACAAAGTTAGTGCTTCAAATATAAATTATAATAAAAATAAATTAGGATAATTTAAATAGCGCCATTTCCGTAAAATACTACCTCAAAGGCGCTTCACTGTGATTTAATTGGGGGAAAGGAGATGATTTAGCAAAAAATATCGATTTAAAAAAAAAAAAATTATCCCACTCTCATTATTTCTAACTGCTGGTGGAAGAGCATTTCACGCTATAGCAAATGCACGCTCGCCTTATTTTCAGCATAGGGTGTCCAAAAATTAATATTTATTTAGTTAGTTTTTTGAGCATGTAAACTTGGTGTCCGCCTCCGTAGTATAATGATCAGCACGCTCGGCTACCGTACTGGAGATCTGTATGGTCCGGGTTAGATTCCCAGGGGGAGAGGGTCATATAAGTAGAAGTGATTTTTTCACTCTGATATTTATTCAATATTACCTTGGACTGGTACCTGAAACGGAGGGCTGATCACTTTTCCTTCATGTGTTAATAACTATCAAGATAATACTGTGTTTATATGATGCAGTGCCCTATGCACCATCGCGTACAGATGAGAGTTTGAAGAAGAAGAAGAAGAAGGAACTTACATTCAGCACAGCCATTAGGTTGTCGAGAATCCTCTTCTTATCATTATTGGGGACGGCAACATCTTTCCCGAGGGCTTCAATCGCCAAAGTAACATAGTCTTGAATATTGGCCAGCAGGTAGGCGCAAGTCAAGGCCTTGTTCAATATTTTGGACACCAAGTCCCACCATTTCTCCTTCCGATAATCCCACAACATGTGCATCAAAAGCCTGCAGAAAATATAACATTATTATTATGATTAGCTTACACATCAGCCAATTATTATTACTTTTAATAATATGTAGTAAATATACAGCTATATCCGGGTATAGCTCCAGAGTTACCATATACAACCTTGAACAAAATGGCAAAAAATAATTGCAGTTATGAACCTTTCCACTCAATTTTTTAAATGCTCAGCACGTTTACGTGGCAGTGCATGGCCAACTGTAATTTTTAAATGCGAAATTGACGTACATATCGCTCACTCCTTTCAAGAACGTCATAAATAAAAAAACTTGATTTTTCAGGAGAACGTTTTTAAAGTTTATAAATATATATTAATACAATGTATTAAAAATAAATATCAAGCCATTTATTGAACTTTTTACTGTGCAACACATCTTTTTAGGTAAAACCTGAAGGTTTTTACCTTCAGCAACTGAAAATTGATGATTTTTGATTTATGACGTTCTTCAAAGGAGTGAGCGATATCCGTAATGATTATCCTAAGAGATGTCTCTGTATGCCCCAATATAGACCGTACCAAAATCACTTGGCCTAGTGTAGCAAAGTGAGTAGGAAAGTTGTATATGTAAACATGGAAATTTTGTATGGAAGGCATTGAGGAAACATATTTGTGGCAGTCACAAGGTTGAGGAAGTTGAGTATGAGAGAAGTTGACTGTGGGAGAAGTTGAGTGTAGAAGTTGAGTATAGGAAAAGTTGATTATGGGAATAGTTGACTACGGGAGAAGTTGAGTATAGGAGAAGTTGAGTGCAGGAGAAGTTGAGTAAAGGAGAAGTTTAGGGGAAATTTTGTATGGAAGGCATTGAGGAAACATTATTGTGGCAGTCACGAGGTTGAGGAAGTTGAGTATGGGAGAAGTTGACTGTGGGAGAAGTTGAGTGTAGAAGTTGAGTATAGGAAAAGTTGATTATGGGAATAGTTGACTACGGGAGAAGTTGAGTATAGGAGAAGTTGAGTATAGGAGAAGTTGAGTATAGGAGAAGTTGAGTGTAGGAGAAGTTGAGTATAGGAGAAGTTGAGTATAGGAGAAGTTGAGTATAGGAGAAGTTGAGTGTAGGAGAAGTTGAGTATAGGAGAAATTTAGGGGAAATTTTGTATGGAAGGCATTGAGGAAACATAGTTGTGGCAGTCACGAGGTCGAGGAATGACTGGTTTGGAGAAGTTGAGTATGGGAGAAGTTGACTATGGTAGAAGTGAGTATAGGAGTATAGGTGAAGTTGAGTATAGAAGTAGAACATAGGAGAAGTTGAGTACGGGAATAGTTGACTACGGGAGAAGTTGAGTATAGGAAAAGTTGAGTACTTACGTAAGGGCTTTTCCATAATCGGCGCATGTGTAATATTCCTGTGCCATTTGGACCAATAGATGGCGCCTCATTCGTGGGCAGCGATACGTCTTGAACTGCGCTATAGCACTTCCCAACAGACTGATGATGATCATCTATAAATAAATTAAAGACATTGTTTATATTCCAACAAATTATTAGTAGTACAATATAATTTGTGGATAGAGCATCACTTTTGCAGATCACACTAATGTAAAATTATACTTTTATTGAGAATGTATAAATTAGCTCGGCATTGCTCAACATGACGATGATAACTCAAACTACGAATACCCCATGAATATAAATTGTTACATGATTGGAATTCCTTTATGAAAGCCAGTAATACTCTGCAAAATGTCAAAAATGTACTTTGATATCAGTGATTACTGGCACATGACTTTTTGGTAATTTTAAACAAGTATGTTTTAAATACGTTTAGAAAATTCATCAAATTCATCATTCCTCATTTTTAGCATAATTTTATTTTTAAAATATGTGAAACACCTGTATTACATATGCATATACTGAAAAAAATAACATATGTATTGAAGAATTAATATTTGTATTTATCCGCCTCCACTTTGCAGTGGTTAGCGCATCAGGCTACCAAACCATAAGGTTCCGGGTTCGATTCCCAGGAGGGTCAATATAAATATTAGTGATTTTTCACTATAATATTTATTTAATACACTGGACTGGTATCTGAAGCGCAGGACTGATGCCCTTGACTTTGAGTGATTGACAATCAATATAACACTGTGTCGACGCAGTGCAGTGTTCTATTGGGTGCGGATAGTGATTAGAAGAAAGAAGAAAAATTGGACACTTTACCGAATGATTAACATGGTGCAATTCCACATATTGAAGAGCTGCCATGGCATCTTTTTCCCTCTGAGGATCCGGCGGGTCGGCACTCAGTTTCCCCGGTCTCCACGGACGTTGGCCATAAAATTCGAGGGACCCTGTAACAGATTATAACCCTTTAATGATCTTATGATAAATCAATGCATTGTAGAATAACAGGGCATAATTTATATAGAGAATCAAATCAGAATTTTAATTTACAAAATAAAAAACAAAAATACTTTTTTTTTTAATGTTTGACGTCAGCATTATATGTACATTATAGTTGATTGACTCTTTACCAACAGTTAGCACACAGCTGAGGCAATTTTTTGCCCACTCAGTGTTTGGCACACAGTTTGGCAGACAGTGTGGTACCCACAATTCAAACTTCTTAGTTTTTCATAATACAAACAATTTCTCTGGTCGAGTTTTGATATCAAATTCATTGAAAAATCCTCTATTGCAGTTACATAAAATTGGGCTTTGTCAATCTTGGGGACCACAGTAATTAGACAAAGTGTATCTGCATTTCGCTTAGTGCAATTACATATATTAGACAAAATGTATCTGCATTAAGCCTAGTGCAATTACATAAAATTGGGCTTTGTCGATCTTGGCGACCACAGTAATTAGACAAAATGTATCTGCATTTTGCTTAGTGTTTAAAATAATAAATAAAAGTTACTATGCTGTTAACTGATTTGAAGCACGGTAATTAGGTTAAGAATATAGTGTTTGCATTTACATACTAATATTCATTTTATTTACATGTACAGTGCTGATTATGATATACAGGGCTCATTAGTTTAATCCGATAATCGGTCATTGCTTGACCAATGACAACGGATACAGCCCTAGTTAGCTGGTTCCACGTCTGACGACCATTAGTGGATAAAAACTTTATAGTCAAATAAACCAAAGCTTCATGGAAAAACAAACGCTAAGATGCACTATCCTGTCTGGCGGCGAGGGTGATTCTTCTCTCGGTGATCCAGAGTCTGGCAATGTGTCAACGGAAAATTGCAAGATTCCAGGGGCAAGCAAAGTGAAGCGAAGGAAACAAGTTCGTACAAGGGTCCAAAATTAGCTTGGCCTAGGGGGCATTGTCCATGATAGAAGAACCTACAACCTGAGAACAAGGAGAGCTGACCCCGACAGTCTATAAAGGTGATAAGTTGGGATGGAGCCAGGAAGAAGATAGTGCTGATTATGTATTTTGCTTGTACTAGTCAAATGGATATGGGCCTATAGCCTACAGAAAACAAACAACATAATCCCTTGAGAACCCACTGTAATGCAGTTACATTTTCACATATATTCACCTTGCAAGGGGTCTGATTGCGGGTAGGTAGCAGCCGCACACAGCGCCTGACAAGCCTGTCTCCTTTGTGTGGCGCACTGGGCGGCCTGCTGGTAGAAGAAACCGGGGTGGAGGGTCTGGATAGCGGGGAGACCGGCGCGTATCGCCTCGTCAAACAGCTCTCCAAAAACACTGTACCTATTAAGTACAAATAATTCATTGTTAATTTATGTTTTACTTATTAAATATTTATTGTGACACATGCTTTAATGCATTGCGCATCATTTTCAGACACCGTATGTGAAGCTAAGTCTAAATTTTAGAGTTGTGTCCTTGGGGCGCTGAAGGTTGAAGAGGGGGAAGGAGCTGTTTCTCATTTTCATTTATTTATTTATTATTTATTTTTTATCAGTGGGAACATAGACAATAGGGGGAGACTTTAGTCATTGTCATATTGTTAATTATGGGTTTATAATTACATCTTTACATTTTTATGAATTTCTTCTTCTTCTAACCCCTATTCGCACCCAATGGTGCATAGGGCACTGCATTGTACTGATGGAGTGTTATCTTGATCATTGCTTACATGAAGGCAAGGTGATCACACCTACGCTTCAAGAACAAGTACAGGGTAATATTAAATAGGTATTAGAGTGTAAAATCACTAATATTTATTTTTACCCCACCCCCCTGGGAACCGAACCCGGGACCTCCAGAACGGTAGCTAAACGCGCTATTCATTACACCACGGAGGTGGATTAGCTTTCACTAATAGGGTTTTATTTACTATTAATGTATTAATGAGTGCGCCATTCACTCTGTTCCCAGCATTCACCACTGTGAAATTGAGATAGTTCCTGATGAATTAAACTTACTGTCTAGCCATCCAGGCGTGGTGCTCAAATGCCAGCTCTTTGATTCCAACTTTGGTCTTGTACCTGTCGATGTGCGTCCTCAACTGAACAATGGAGTCCCGCGGGAGACTCGAGATGAACAGCAATCGACACAGCTTGTAGTTGATGTATCCGGCAACTGTCTTTATTTCAAGAGCGTTGGTATCGACCATCCGAATTTCAAGGAGATTGTTGTAGGCGTGCAAATAGTGCCTGAAACACATATTTCGGTTAAGGGGAAGTTTGCGAGCTTATAAATTTAGTGACCAGCCGGCTATGTGAGAAGTCACACGTGTGGTCTGCGCTCAAATTTTTTTCTATAGCGCATCAAAAAAAAGACATGCTGAAGAAGGTTCCTGTATAAACGTTCCTATTACTGAAATGTCAGTAGGAATTATTAAATGGACTTACATAAAAAGTTAAAATATATATTCTATTGTTAACAATGACTTTATTTGTTTTAAAGAGGTCAAGTCACTGCGACTGCATTAGGTCTATTATGACCTCCCACTGTGTCATAGCTCACTCTCAAGACCTACGTAGGTCATGTAACACACAACCTGTCTTGGTGTTAGGAGCTTCACCTTCTCTGAGTCACTGGACTACTACTACTGAGTAGCCCTCCAAGGATGTGACTTTGATTGGGAGTGAGTGCGTCACAATTATAGAAAATAATTTGATAGATGTTTAGCTATCCTTCATACAAAATCTGCAGACTGGGGAATCATACAGTCCATATTCATGGAAAATTATTTATTCCTTATGGAAGAAAAACTTACTTGTGGGCAGTACTGTTATCTTGCTTGAGTTCATGTATGAAGCCCATCTTGAACTGGTGACGCACAAAGAGATACTGGTGTGTCATCTTGTTCAAGTGCTCCCGGTGTAATTTGATTTGCCTCGCCTCATGGTGATAGTAATTTTGGGCAAGATCATAGAAAGCATTCTCTAGTCTGATTGCATAACCTGTTAATAATAAATTATCCACAAATAAGGTAGAATATAGACAAAAGTTTCTAGCGAATTATATACATTTTTTTTAAATGTCTCTTAAATGTGATATCTGAATCATTTACAAACACCCTATGTGAAGCTAAGTCTAAAGTTTAGAGTTGAATATAACATCATAACACTTAAAAATATAACTAAGTAACTCAACATCAGGATTCAGGTTCAAAAGCAGAGCAAGCAGTATTTTCTAAATGATATAATTAACATTGTTTGATATCTCAACATAGATGAAGAAGAATATGGAAGTCTGAGCATTTCAGGGCTTACCAATGCCTTGACTTCCATATTCTTCTTCAACTATGTTGATATGTCAAAAAAATGTATAAAATAGCTCCTATATAATAAAATAACAATTATGTAGTTTTTTCTATATGAATTTTATTTGACCAGCAACTGGGTTTCGTCATAACCGACTTCATCAGACTGGTGTCGCTTACGACAAAACCCGGTTGATGGTCAAATAAAATTCATGTGGAAAAAACAACATAGTTATTTTATTCTATAAAATGCAGTTCTCCCAAGAAATTTCGGTACAAACTTAATAAATAACTCTAAAAATAAAATCTAATAATCCTGATTTGTGAACAAGTATTTGGACACACTCGAAATATTGTGATATAATAGAACTATATTTATATAGTAATTTTTCCTGAGTTATGTAATAATCACCCATAAGATGGTCTCCGTGCGGTAGCACGAAGAGCGACTTGGGCTGTATCTCGCAGGCGGCGCACAGAGCCTGCGCCCTCTCGGCCCCCAGCACGTCCTCGGACGGGGGCAGCGGGGCGGAGCCCTGCACCACCACCACTACCAGCCGCGGAGAGTGTCCCTCCGTCGCAGCTCTGCAGTGAGAAAAAGCATAATGGTAGATAGTTTGTTTAAGAAAATATTTATGTACATACGGTTCAACTTTAACAAAGTTGTCGAGGTAATGAAGACTAATTTCTATTTTATCAATTTATTTTTTGAGAAATGAGAACTGTATAAAGCAGTTGTACATTATTATTTTTAGAATGAAATCGTAAACTTTACACACATGTTTTGACTGTATTCAGTTTACTTTAAAAAAAATTAAGAATTAAAATATTTTATAAAAAAGTCCAGAAAATATTTTGAACACTACAGCAATTCATGTTTTCTTAATATATACATACTCTTTTAAAAAAAAATATATATTTGTGTTTTTTATTATTTACAAAAATACTTCAATTTCATACTATTTCTGTGAGCCTAAGCAGCTCATTATTAAAAATATGTTTCAAATATTGGTAGAGTGGGTTCAATTGAGAAACTCTGACTCAGGAGTCCGCGACATTAACCACGGGACCAAAACCCGACATGATATTTTCATTAGTCGATTTAGCAGTCACTTTGTGGTAATATATAAATATTCAGCATATCCGTGGAACACATTTATTAGATTATGAGCAATTGTATGGAAGTATTCACACATGCAAACATTTGAGGCTTTTTGCCTACAATAACATTGAGCTTTAAGTGATCAAGCTCGAATGCATACAATAAAAACATTGAATTACCTCATAGACTGCACTCTCGAAGCACATTCAATAATCTTCTCATTCCATTGAGGATCATTCCAGTCCATGTCATAGAACACCACTATAACAGCTGGTATAAGATTGAGATGTTTGTTCAACCAATTCCTCTTCAGTATACCCTTCGGAATGTACCATTCGTACGAATTCCTCTTGGGTTTTATAATGGGAAACTCGTGGGCATTAGATAAAAGTTTGAAGTGAACGGGTACCCTATCAGGGCGGCGATTGTTCCCGAAAGCATCCCAAATTGTCTTATGTACCGCATTGTTGACTGTGTCAAGTCCCGTAATGCCGACGAGCGCTAATGGCTTGGCTACCAGCTCTGGTGGCAATTCAGTTCCATCTACAGGCTGAGTAGACATAATTATTGCAATGTTCTGAGGAATTTGATAAAATATAAACTCTATCTAATTATTCATTTCATGGATGCAAAAAATATATAAAAATTAGGTTAAATAGAATATAATAGTTATTGCAAATTATTAAAGATGATATAAATTTATGTAAATGTCACGTCAAGTTGACAGACACAAACCCAAAGATTATAAACACAGAGTATTTTGACAATAGACTACATGATATAAAATTTTGATCACAGATCAAAGCATCTGACAATACTGATCGACAACCGGTTTTAAAATGCCAAAGACGCTGAAAATTAAAGCAAAGAAGTAAAGTTTTGTACACTGCGTGGGTAAAACAAAAACTTCCGTATGAAAACCGAGCCCAGAATGTAATGTACATTAGATGGTGAAGCACATTTTTGAATAGCAAGACAGTTAATAAGTATTCTTAAATTTAGTACCCGTTATTCATAAGGTGAGACAACGTTTATTATAAGGATTAAAATATAAAATCAGCGATAAATTTTGCGGCTAAGATAATATTCGTTGTAAATTAATTCGAATATATTATTCTCATCTGCCTTGCAAGAAAATGTTTACCCCAAGTGGATCTATATGTCGTACGAATGTGTCCTACGAATGTCAATCCCACCGGATCGAGGAATTGCAGTGAGTCCTGTTCAGAAATTATGCGATTTAGAATATGCGGACGATGCAGTTATAATAGAAACATCGATTGGAGTCCTACAAGATATAATTGACTCCCTCCAAATAAACTCCGCTCGGTTAGGCCTAAGAGTGAATGCCAAAAAGACTTATGTCATGTGTAACTCAGCCTGTCTCGACCGAGATCAACATCTTACTTGTGAGGGACGAGCGCTCGTCCGAGTCGATACCCTCAGATACCTTAGAATACTGGTGGAGGATAGTAGTGCCCAGAAGGAACTGAACGTACCGCTCGGAATGGCAGGAGCCATATTCAATAAAATGTGAAATGTCTGGGACTCACTGCTTTACTCGGCAAAATCCAACTGTCGTCTCTTTAACGCCTGCAACCTAACAGTGTTGCTGTACGGATGTGAGTCGTGGCACCTCACCAAAGCTCATAGCAAAAAAACTATCAGGTTTTGAAAATAGGTGCCTGAAGCGAATACTGGGTATAAAGTGGTATGACTTCGTCAGGAATGGCGATGTGAGGAGAATAACTCAACAGCCCCTCATACTGGAAGTCCTAAAGAGGAGAAGGTGGACATGGTTGGGACATGTCTTTAGAATGCCATCTGAGTGCATCAACACCTCATGTCTCTTCTTCCAACCCCGAGGATTCCGGCACCCCGGAAGGCCGCTGACGATCATTCACCGACTATACTCAGTGGAACTTTGAGACGCCGGACTGACCTGGGAGGAAGCCAAGGAGATGGCGCGTGACAGAGTTACTTGGAGACGTCTCATATTGGCCATATGCTCCACCTAGGGAGCGAACATGGAATGAAGAAGGATCTATATGGAACCGACATTGTATACAATGAGCAATATTATAATTGACTTTTTAAGTACACTCTAAATAGTATAGCCTTATAACTATGCCTATGTAAGTACTTTAAAAAATATTTTTATTTGAGCATTACTTCGCTAGGGTGATCGTGCAACAATCGCTCAAAAAGAATGAACGCTCTAGAAAAGCGACCTTTGACTTTGACGTTTACTTATTCATTGTAATACACTTCGACAAATTTGTCTGCAGAATTCTTGGTGAGCGCTACTATCGCTTTTTTTTATACAAAACTGATTTTGACCATTCAAAACTGCATTATATATTTTTAGTTCCAAAGTAAAATATTTTCTACAAATAAGTTTGTCGAAGTGTATATAATTCATTGAATTTTGACATTTGGTGTGATAAATTGAAGTTTGTTATCGTAGTTCACGAAATACGCACAATGTTATTTCGAATATTTTATTAGAAATATTATGTTGTAACCGAAATATAAATTTGCTATTGAAAACATCACTCAAAGGTTGGTTTATAGATATTTCTCTTGTTTTTGCCCATTTTATTACAGTCATGTTTGTGAAATATTTGATGACATAGTTGTTTTGATTTATTTAAGGAAAATGGCTTTCCGAGGACTGGTTGAAGGTGAATGTGGTGGAAATAATAGTTTAGTAAATCTCGCTACTATTTTATCGAGAGATGGCGCAATCAATGCCAGACCGGCTGAGACACAAGATCAGTTTGTGGATGAATTTATCGCTCAACACCAACAGCCCCCTCCTCAAACTTTTCATATGCGCTCTTTACTTCACAGTTTAACAGATATCGAACAGGCTCAATCTAGTTCTAATAATAATCAAAGTCAACAACAATGGATGAATGAATATTCTCGAATGTCGAATGATGCGTTGTTTGCCGCTCCTAACGGACAAACCCCATGGAATGTAAGTTTGCAATATCCTCCTCAATATCCCATGATAATGCCGCATCATTTGGCATTCCGCCCAAATATGTTGGAAAGGCCGGTGGTACCGCTGCAGTACCTAGATGACGATCAAATGATTCAAAGTGTAGGGAACCAAATGTCTGTGGAAACAATGGCTCATGACAATACTCAACAAGAAATTCAAGAAAAAGCAAAAGAACTAGTAGAAGCCGTGGTAGATCAGAATGTTGCATACAGTCAGTTCATATCTTTCATGCAAAAAGTGGGTGGCGGAGAAATCCCCGTAGAAATGCCACAATCCACTTCCACATCCAGAACTTACTCGAACCAGGACGAACAGCTGGAGAAATTAAGCGAAAATTATAAAGAAGAATGGGCTAAATTAAGTGACGTGCAAGAACACCCCTGGCTTTCTCAATTCAGCCAACGAAACAACCCATTTACGGAATACACCTTCACACAAGAAAATACGATGGCGGATAATATAAATGCTTTAGAAATCGGAAAAGAGCGGCTCAAATTAGGAGACTTTCCCGGAGCCGTGCTGTGTTTCGAGGCAGCTGTACAACAGAAGCCAACGATGGCGGAAGGATGGCTCCTACTCGGCACCACTCAGGCTGAAAACGAGCAGGACCCGCAAGCTATCGCCGCTCTTACCAAATGTGTAGAGCTGGATCCCACTTGTCTCGCAGCCCACATGTCCTTGGGAGCCTCGTACACCAATGAGAACTATCCTCATCTCGCTTACCAATCCTTTAATAACTGGCTCAAGGCCAACCAGAGATATTCCGATCTTGTACCCCTCGACATAGATTTATCCAACATGGATAACACGACGTTACAGAACCACATCCAATCTTTGTTTATCAGAGCCGCTCAGATGAATCCTTCTCAAGTAGATCCGGATATTCAGTGTGCTTTAGGAGTTCTATTTAACATTTCTCAGGAGTACGATAAAGCTATTGACTGCTTCAAAGCGGCTCTGATGGTGAAATCTGAAGATTCTCGCTTATGGAACAGATTAGGAGCCACTTTGGCTAACGGCGATAGGTCCGAGGAAGCTGTCGACGCGTATTACCGCGCATTAACGCTGGAACCCGGTTTCATACGGGCCCGATACAATGTAGGAATCACATGCATGAACTTGAGCGCGTACAAAGAGGCCGCGGAACATTTCCTACATGCCCTGAATCAGCAGGCAAAAGCTCGAGGACTGACCCCAAACGTTAAACAAGAAGACACCAGTGTTACAATATGGACGACGTTAAGAATGGTTTGTGCGTTTATGGGTAAATACGAAATTACTAATTTAATCGACAACAGAGATTTACCTCAACTTAATAAACATTTTGGAATGGAATAGATAGAATATGATGAGGCTTAAATTTGTATATTGAAATTGACTTAATGGGGTCTTTACACATATTTTTATTTTATTATTTTATCAAAAGATAAAACATTAAAGAAACTTGACGGTTTACATAATAGTTTTTTTTACGATTTTAAATAAATTTTCCAAAATATGCATATTTTTAATTATTTACAAAAATATATTTTTTTACATTTTGAATTTATATTACATTAGTGATGATATTAGCTGGCGTTATGCAGAAAAAAAACCAGTCCACACATTACATTAAAAAATGAGTTAGGTATGGTATTTTGTGTACTTTTTCACAAAACACGTCAACAGAACCAATTAAATTTAAACATACTTTTTTTTAAATCCATTTAATCTTAATTTGACCTTAAATACTTATATCGCTTTCCAAACTCAGTTCATATTGAATTCCGAACCTCAGATCTGAAGTTGAATGTAGACTGGTTTCTTTTTGCAGAATGTCAGCTATTTCATACATGTTGAGACTTTTGACAGTTGGCAGCTTTGTATTTGAACAATTATTTCGTGGTATTTTGTTTTTGTGAAAACATGACGTGTCTTCAGAATAGTACAAATGTTTAAAGCTTCCAGTATGTACTTTCGACTGCTTACAGCTTTCGAGAAAGAATTAGAAAAGAATGATAGATGTAATACAAGGGCAACAGAAGACAGCGCCTGTGTCATCATGAATAATGCGGAGTCCTTTTATACTGTCTTATTATTAAAACAGATAGTTAATTATAAATGAAAACATAATTTTTATATACTTATAGTAACATCACACGAATTATTAAAATATGCGTTAAATATTCAATCACCATCCCCAATTTTTTTAAGAAATCCTATCGTAATGGACACACAAACATAAAATTGATATGTACCAACATATAAAATGTATAAATCATAGTACAAAAACATATGATTAAAGTCCCTAAGAGCATCAATTGTATACTGAACTAAACATTTTAACTACATAGTGTAGATAACTTTAAATTGAAAAAATTCAGTCACTATCTTTCTGATAACCCATTTAAAATTAAATAAAATTATCTACGCTGCATAACTAGTTCAAGTTCACACTTATCTTTTCATTGCAATTCTAGCCCTGGTATGGCAAACTGAGAGGTCAGAAAAATCATTACCTATATTGTTCCTGAATTTAGTCCATGACTATTCATTATTATTTAGTCATTCTATTAAAACTGAGTTCGGGATTCAGATAACCTTTCCAATAAGTGACATTTCCAGATTAGTTAGAGACATGCCTCTGTTAGGGATAAATGACAGTATAAAAAAAAACAATTTGCTACATCATGAAATATTGTGACATTTCCAGGTTAGTTGATACATGCCTGTTAGGGATAAATTGCAGTATAAAAAAATTGCTACATCATGAAATATTGCACATCTTCTGCTGGGAATTGTAGTGCTTTTTGAAAAATGCCATATTTCAACTGTTTCAATACATTTATTATCAAATGGGTGGTGTTGGTCAAGTATCAACTGCAATTATTTTCTTGTTTCCATTTCAATCTGCTCATAATAATGCATGATGTGGAAAAAATCAATTTGGATTAGGAGCAATCCAAGGATGGCTAGAAAGATTATCCACCAAAAATCCATTGTGGTGCTTCTGATTATTGAATAACACTATCCAAATCGTGATGTATGCACTTACTCAGATTTTACACTCATGTGCTATATATGTTATATTTTTATGTTATATGTATATTTAAGTATATTTTTAAAATAAAATTATTTGTTAATTTTACACCTTTTTGAAATAAAGTTATGTACATATATTGTTGATGATTTGTTTACTTACATTTTTCTTTTATTCTACAAATCCGGCCAGTTCCTTTTAGACATAACATTAACCGCTTACCAGATTAATTTTGGTGAGAAAATGTCACTACGGTCAGGCTCATCATTGCATATCATGGCGATATGAGATGACAAATACAAAACATTAATTAAAACTTTTTATTGAAGTTACTACATACATGATAACAAATATCAATTGTAATTACAAAAACAAAATAAAAGCTTCATCGTATTTTGAGACTTATCTAATCATATAATTATATAATGTAAATTACAGGTACATATTATACAGGTGGTACATCCATATAAATCTTGTAAAAGGTGATACGGGAGTATAAATTTAACAAATTCTTAATGATCATATATATACGCTATTTGTCGAAGGTGCTACAGTTTTAGAGATATGTATCTGTAATTTTTGATCTTTTGACTTAAAACAGATCCCTCTACCAATAGTCAGCGGTCATAACTACTTAATATTTTTTTAACCTTTTAATTGCTGAATTTGGACCACGATATTGACTCCATTGTGTCTATTTCCAAATTATTATTTTTATAAAAATAAATTAATAAGTCACTTCATTTAAAAAATATGTATGTTTCATGTGATTTGGGTTTAAAAAAATCCTAAAACTGCTAATTATTTTCAAAAAAATAATTTAAACCAGTTTTAAGAACTATAAAATACATATATTCTTGTTTTTTTTTTTTATAATACAAAAAATATTCTTGAAAATAATGAATGTAATTATTATTTTCAATTCACATTAAAAATAAAATAACAGAATATTTTTTGTTTTAAATATTAAAAAAAAAAAACAAAAAAACTATCTACATTAGCATTGTTAGAAAAATGTTTGAAAAACTCATTAATAAGCAATCTGTTCGAACACAAAAAAAATTACATAAAAAAATTGACTAACCAATATTATGTTAGGAAATATTTCTGATACATATAAGTTTTCCACACATATAAAAATAAAACAAAAAAATGCACATAACAAAAACACAACTACATGAGATGAGTAAAAAGTAATACATATACATAAAAGTAGCAGAGTATTCATTTAATCTGGAAAACAAAGTATTATATAAATGCATCAAAAATAAAACAAATACATTTTATCTCAAATGTTAAAATAACAAAATCTGGTTGGATATTCGAAAATCCTTTTAAAATTCAATGCTTTCTTTATCTTAGAACATGTATCAAATGGTTATATAGTCAAGTGGGTATATAGACTTATACGTCAAATAAGTTAGCTACATTTGTTATTGATGATCCGTTGATGCGGCAGAATCCTACAGCAGTTATTTTAAACTGGGGTCTAGAAAACAATTAAAAAAAAAAATTGCAATATTTTTCTGAAAAAAAAATCACGTGCGTACAGGAATGATGGATATCTCCAGGGCTTTTTTTCTTCTTCATAAAACGCAGTAGAACGGCGTTCCGGCACCCTTTTTTTACGGATAATTAATTTTTTAAATTTTCAAAATCAATTAGAGGAAACAATGTTTGTGCTTATGTAATTACTCTATATTTATATAATTCATCAAAATGATAAAATATGGTATTGAATGAATATTTCAATATTTTATTTTTAGTGAATTCTGGGACATTTTTTGGTTAATAAAAAAAAATATATAGCCCTGGATATATCACATCATGTAAAAAAGGTTGACATCAATGTGTATGGAGTACAATATGTACAAGGAATAATATATTGAAATCGGCTAAATTCAAGACACGCAGTTAGGCACTTGTACTTGAGAATTGGTACCTTGTACCTAGCACATACTTTTAGATAAATATATAATCTAATCTGAACAAAACTTATTTGTGAAACAGTTTACATCTTGGTATGGTTGAAACTTGATTTATTTTATTTAAGGCAGGATTTGAGGCTAATTTAAGAAAATTTACAATATGGAACAGACATTAGGCACAAATTTCTAACAGGTACAAAAGAAAACACAACTTTTAAACAAACAAAACACAACTCAACAAAAACTTGTAAAATCTAAAAGAAACCCTCTGAGAGATTTGTTATTTTCTCAATGTAAAAACAATAGAAAAAAACCACATCCAGATTAACCTTTCCAATGTATTAAATGAGATTACACTAATGAATTGGCATTAGAATTAATGACAACATTTTGAGTGTGTCCAAATACTTGTTCACAAAATCTGGATTATTTCCAATTACAGGAGTTATTTTCATATTATTTTTTGACATCTCATCAAAGATGAAGAAGAATATGGAAGTCTGGGCATTTACGGCGCTGACTATCTCTATTTTATAATTAAAATGTCACTTTGTTTTAAAATCACTATACATTTTTTTTATAACATAATTATAATGTCTACCGGTTTCGAAGCTAACCGCTTCTTTGTCAAGACTGATTAATCTTGATAAAGAAGCGGTTAGCTTCGAAACCGGTAGACATTATAATTAAGGTATAATAAAATATTTATAGTGATTTTAAAACAAAGTTACATTTTAATTATAAAATGGAAAATCACAAAGTTAGTGCTTTAGTAAATTATATGACTATCTCTAACTCAAAATTATGTAGTATATTACTTTTTTTAATATAAAAGCAATAATTTTGCCAAACATCATGAAATCTTTTGTATCTATTCTTGTAAAACAATAAACTTAAAATTGTCCTCATTAAAATTTCTTAAGATTTGACTAATTTGTTGGACATGTGGAAATTACAATTTATCATAAATAATGGGCTAGATTCCAATATTTATAATTGCCCTCATTATTTTCCATGAAAAGTGATGAATACATAGGGCGTTTGTGCACTACACGGAATTTTACCGTCCGGCAAGTCAGTTAGCGTTTTAAAACGATGATTGGCTTGGATTGGCTTGTGCTTTTGACCATCTTTCTTTGGATCAGTGCTCTTGATTGGTGCGTGAACACGTTGCACGTAAATTCAATCACGCTAAACTGTTGTAGTCGCTTTTATTTTTCAAAACCGAAAGGTAAAATTCCATGTAGTGTACAAGCGGCTTTCGGCAAAAAAAAAGAATAAAAATCACGCAACGTAAATATGTCTTCATTCAAGTTTTTTTTATTATCTAACGTCCAAGTGATCCAGAAATCTAGCTAAGGTTTATGCAACACCAATTTATTATGGCCCTAAGGCTTCAACTTTACAAATTTTATAACTTTTACCTGCTTGCGAGTGTATTTACTCTTTATGTTTAAAGTTACCATAATTTCCTGTAATTCATAAGTGAAAATTCTTGGCAAAAACACTCGCTATCTCGCTAAAGGCATAATTTTAAACAGTTCAATGATTCTAAGTTAGCAATGAAGTTACTTAGGTACATGATTTTGGATCTATGATTTGGCTGGTGAGTTTACATAGGATATGAGTTTACTTATGTACTAGGTATATACATACTAACTTACCTAACACTATAAAAGTACGTCATATTGTACACTAAAAGGCAACAAAGTCGTTACTATGCACCTTCCTCACCTTAAAATTACCAACAGCTTTTCACACAAATCTCTCACATCCTATATGACGCGATTTAGTGTAAATTAAAATGTTACAGTGCTGAGAGTCAAATTATTGACTTCATAATCCAACTACAAAATTGTGGAGGGTCAAATTATTAGCATTTACTTCATCAATTGTACTGACAAAGTAACAAATAAAAATTTAAATTGACAAAAAAATTATGGATTAAATTGTACAGCACTAAAACGGTTAAAATGAACATGTTTTACAAATTGATTGCAGACAAAATATCAATATAAAATATTCAGAAAAGGTGTTTTCATTTATAAATTAATTCAATTACATTTTTGCCTAGAAATATAATAATAAGATAGGAAACTAGCCCATTATAAATTTAATAAATATATAACAGTAGAGAATGAAATACATACTTTAATAATGTGTCATAATTAATCGTATAAACTTTCAAGTTGTCTCTTGATATTATTAGCGGTTATGTTTCTGCTTCTCGTATTAGGAGTTTCAAACGCCATACTGAATGCGGTCTTTTTACCTTTTCCGACAGGCGTTTTCAAAAATTTAACACTATCCTTCAATGTCTTGAAGATTTCTTGAGATTTTGTATTTTTTGCAGAACCGGATTCTAAAACTGCGATATTTTTGCTGTTTTCAATAGCAGATTTTAAAACAGCTTTTCTTAAATCTTGGCTTTTGACCGATTTTGACTGCGGGGAATTTTTCATTTTTGGCGAATTCAACTTTCGTCGTAATGGAGATAAACATTCTTTCTTTATTTGGAAACGTTTAGATTTCGGAGAGTTGAACTTTATTTTAAGCGGAGACACATTTTCTTTTTTGCTACTTCCGAGTCTGTAACTCGTGATTGAACTCACATTTCCTTCCTTGTCATTTTGATTAGTAGGAGTATAAAGTTTATCCGACTTTTGAGTATTAGCTATATTTTTCGTGACAGGTTTAGTAAAATTATCTTTACTGAACTTGTCAAATATGGATTTTGCTGATAAATTCAACGCTACCGGAATACTCGTTCGTTTATTCTTTTTACTTGATTTTTCAGCTCCATCATTCAATAGCTTGAGTAGATCATTTGTCATATTATAAATTTGTTTGTTACTTTCTATGCAGGATATTAAAATTTTCTTATTGTTTGATATCTCATCCAGAAGTGACGCAAAAAATTTCAATTGGTTATCAGAATTTTCTATGTTTTCCTTTATTTTATGTTGGATTTCAGTAATTTTTTGTTTGATGTCGGACTTATTTGTTGTTAGTTCCGTTCTGGACAACACGTCACTGAGTAAATTGGACAAATGCGAATCCACGGAAGTTGAGTCTGTGGTCGCATTACTTTCTATGATACTTCTTTCCGTAGGATTGATTTGTGGCGACGATTCTTCGCATATGGAAACGTCAAAAGATTCGTTAACATTTCTGTACTGTGTGAACATTTGAGCATTTGTGGCGGATGAAGGGTTGTGCGATTCGGATACGATGTGTCGACTTCTCAATTCGTAAGTGTGGTGTTCGGTATTTGCTATCGTTGACCTGTTGTGGTTCCTCGTCACTCCCGTCAGTGCGGGTTTCTGCACAAACTGACCGCCCGTGCGGGTTTCTTTATTTTGAGTAGTTACAGGTTTGGAGACACCTGTAACGATTCAAATGAGCATAAGTCAATGAAAAAAAATGTATATGGACTAGTATAAATAAAACGAAAGCTATATGTATATGCTATGCTTGTAGTGATATTTTGCACCAATTTTGCTTTAGCACCAGATGTCAAAACTATGTACTGCCATATTGATTCGTATTTTTTTTTCAACATTAGTTAATTTTCATTTAAGGTTAATAAGAGGTTTACTAGATCATCACTCCCTGTATCCTACCCTGATCCGTTTAAAATTATAATTTTCTAGTAAATTATCATTGCTCTGTGCCTCATGTTCTCCAACTGACACAATAGATTTTAAGCAATAGCGGTGTTTACTAAGTTAACCCTTCCTTACGATGCTAAAAACTCCGACGCGTTCCGGTGATATGTATTTTGTACCATATGAAAATGTGGTTTAAAAATGGGAAAAATATGAATATTCCTAAATGTTGCTTTTATTGACCATAGTTGAAGTTGAAATGTAACAATTTTGTAATGTTAGCTCTAGTATTATATGAAAACGAGAAAAAAAATACATCGCAATTAACCGCGACCGTTGGCGTAGCGAAACGACTGTCGCGCAAGACGATCTGCGTTCTACTGGCGTAGTAAACACGTTACGACATGTGTGTATACTTACAAAGCACGCCACACGCGTACACACAGAAACTTTTGGGTTGTGGTGAGTTTGTTCCAAATTATATTCACAAATTATTTATTTCTGTCGCTGAAAATGAATAACTTTTAAACTTTATAAAATGAAATAACTTTGTTATAACCAGTTTTTTAATAATACAATTTAACCTGCCGGTTTCAACAAGAACCTTGTCATCATCAGGGTTTATATTAATTCAAAAACATTAAAATACTCTCACCAAAAAAAAAAAAACATCCACACTCCGTAAAAATCCTAAATGCGAAAAGAATAACTTTTATATTATAATACTTTCATGTAATACATAATTATATTACGCAGGAATACAAAAATTCTGGGCCCATATTCGTTGATGTTCTCATTTGAAAAGTCGAGTTGTAGTAAATACATATCACCGGGAGGGGAAGGTTAAACATAAATTAAAAATGAAAAGATTTTTACCTTAATTTACATGTGGCTATAAAATTTTACATATTGCAAATGCATAATGATTTACCATGGTACATCCAATTATTCAACAAATTGTTTCAAGTTTATCACAATTGTGATGAGAAAGTAGGATGCTATATTGGGTTTCTATTTTATGAAGGCGAAATGTATGTAAATTACCTTTATTATTGGTTTTGTCAGCTTGAAATCTGGCCGGGGCCATTGTCTGCCTGGTGAGTTGTTTGGATTTTGGGTGTACTTGCAACTGAGTCTCTTCCAGCTGAAGGTGAAAAGTACATCATTTTAACTTACTGAATTTCGGACTGCGAAAATACTACCATAAATAGTACGGCTGTCCAAACTCAAAACACAGTAAGGGATTTTTTTTTTTGTAGTACGTTATTTTGCATTTTTGGACTAAATAGATTCTACTTGGTCCAAAAATGCAAAATAACGTACTACAAAAAAAATGTCACTTACTGTGTTTTGAGTTTGGACAGCCGAGTACATCTGCCTAAGGTAAAGTATGCTATAAATACATATTGAATAAATTATCAGTTATCATGTCGATCCGAGCCATATTTGAACATAGGACATGTATGGTTCAATTCAATTCAATTCTTTATCCGCACCCCAATAGTGCATAGGGCACTGCATTATATAAACACAGTGTTATCTTGATCGTTAACACACGAAGGAAAGGTGATCAGCCCTCCGCTTCAGGTACCATGATCGTTAACACACGAAGTATAGGTGATCAGCCCTCCACTTCGGGTATCAGTCCAGGGTGATATTGAATAAATATTAGAGTGAAAAAATCACTTATATTTATTTGACCCCCCAGGGAATCGAACCCGGGACCTCCAGAACGGTAGCCGAGCGTGCTGACCATTACACTACGGAGGCGGACAAAAATGGCGGACATGTATGGTAGTCCTACTATAAATTTAGAGTTACTATAAATTTATACAAATATTTAGTTGAAAATGGTGTGTGTGTATATGTGTGTGAAAAAAAGAAGCAAACAAAGACTCTTGAAGTTTTAAGATATGCATTTAGAAATAAAAATATCTCACCTGATTTGTTGCAATGAAATTGAGGGCCCGCCGCACAATGGCGTGGTCGGCTTTTCTGGCCTGAACATTTTTTTTGGAAGTTGATAAATATGGCTTGTGCATCTGATTTCCCGGCTTCGCAAACTTTTTAACAGAAGTTATATTCTCTGCAATAGAAACCGGCGGGCATTATTGAAATGAATGAGATTAGATGATGCTTTTTCATATCGCTCACTCCTTTCAACAACGTCATATATCAAAAAACTTGATTTTTCAGGAGATTGTGTTTAAAGTTTAAAAATATAATGAAATGTAATAAAAATAAATATCAAGCCACTAATTTAACTTTTCACTGTGCAACAGATCTTTTTAGGTAAAACCTGAATGTTTTTTCTCAATTTGAAAAATATTAAGTATATTTAAAAATATGATTAAACAATACCTTTTCTTCAAAATGCAAAAACAACAATTTCTGCCCTGTAGGGGATAAATATTAAGTTAAAAATATGCTGCTTTTGCTGGAAAAATTTTATTTTCTGGGCATTTCGAAAACATGCACAACTGAAAATTGTCGATTTTTGATTTATGACGTTCTTGAAAGGAGTGAGCGATATAACAACAACAATAAAAAAATCCTAAAAATTATTGATATGAAAAATCATAAACTTCCAACATTTTGAAATAATAGACATTCATAAAAAAATTATAATAAACACATAATTAACATGATATACATAGTCATAATGACTACAGCCTCCCCCCAATTGTCCATATTCTAATAATAATAAAAGAAACAGTTTTGAACCCCTCTTCGCCCTAAAACATCCCAAGGCACAATTAAAATTCTTTTTTAAAATTTTTAAAATTCTCCATGTATAGTGTTATTTGAGTGACAGTTATAGCTCTCATTTCAGGAGAGACACGATAACTATGAATAAGTAAGGTATACAATGTAGCAAAGTATTGAAGAATCAATACCATCTAATAGTAAAAAAATTATGTAATTTTTACACAAGTAAAGCAAATGGATATATATTTTAAAATATAATTTAGTCTAACTGTACAAAAAAATCTTACGGCGTCTATCAGGATGAAACATTTCTGGAAACAAGTCCACAAGCCTTTTAGCTTGTGAGATGGGACGTTGCGAAATTTCCGCTTGATTCTGATGATTAGTTCTCGTGGTCTTGCTATACATCATTTCCATTTCAGCAATAGTTAGCACGCGCATAGGTGTTTTTATTGGGCCTTTTTGTGCCATCTGAAACAAGTTCATAATGCAGTGAAATATGTTAAGCTGCAGAGAACACTGCAATAGTGATTATTCGGTTATAACTTCATGTTCATAAATTTAACCTAATCAATGTTCATACATTGATTTATGGAAAGTCAATTAGATGTTTTCACATTGTGAATAATCCCAAGCAATTGTCGCGTATCTTAAGTGAACGCCTAATAGAAATTTCGCTAATTTCCTTTTTTTAACGAAAATTTTTAATTTTTAAACAAATAAAATTAATGAAAATGTATCCAGATATTATTGAAAAATAATTAATTCTAATGTCTACATCAGAACTAGCATTACAGAAGTAATTTAGCCATAAAGTGCAATTACCGACTTATCGACTACATAAATACGACCGCAATTATCGACTACATAAATATACATTATTGTGTTCCATGTGTATGTAGGTATACAGTTAGGTGTATTTTTGGAATCGATAAATTTGATTTTATGCTAAATTATGATGTTTTTACTCCGTGAAGTAAACCGAGATAAGTTTGACACTTTGAAATTTCACATGAGCATTTAAGAGTTAAAATAAAAACAATAAGAATATCACGACGGAACAACAATATGAGTATTTACTTTTAATAATATAGTTTGATTAAATTGAAAAACGTAAAAAACATTTAACAGAGTGGTAAAATAAACAAAACTTACTTTGAGAGTTGATTGTTTCAGGGTGGTTACCGACCATAAAATTGCGCAGCCTTATTTTTATTATGACTTATAAATAAATCAATAAACAAAAAATCAAATTATCATTTAAGTTAATTAAATATTATTTATTCGTAACGTTTTTTCAAAAACATACGTTTACCGATGGCACAAAATTCAATTCAAAACGCCATAGAACATGTTGATGTTTCCAAAGTAGCCATAATGAAAAAACAGATCATATAAAAAACGGGGTTTGTTGATCATTAAACACACAAATTTTAGAACCGACAGAGGTTGTCAAATAAGTTTAAAAAATTAAATATTTTAACTGTTAATCCAGCCTAGCTAGAGTTTGGACAATTCACCAGTTGACATAACTTGATGCACACTGATTCAGCAACAGACCTTTCAACTTGCTTTTTCTTCTCCATATTATTCCTCATTACTGAGGGTTGTGACCCTTGTGGAAGCAATGACTCTTCTCCAGTTATCCCTTGATTGCGCTGCACGTAGTGCTCCAGCCACCGAGGTGCCTGCTACTGCCTTAACTTGATTGGTCCATCATGTAGGGATCTTCCTCTCTGTCTCTTCCGGCTACCGACCCAAAGAACTGAAGAATCCGTCGTGTAGAGATATTGGCCAGAGTCAAGCCATCCAATTATGGTTCCTGGCGAATGGACTCGTTGGTGTGTCTAGCTGTCCATAAAATTCGGAGCATAGGCCTCCAATACCACATTTCGAAAGTGTTTATTTTTCTTCATTCTACTACTTTTATGGTCCAAGTTTCAGAAGCACTGAGAAAAATGGAGAGGACCAAGCTCCTGACAAGCTGTATCTTGGTGTTGTTACTCGCATCCCAGTTTTTGTTTAGATTAGACATGGCACTTTTGGCGATGGCAATACGATGTCTGATCTCTCCTGATCTCACCTTGCTTACTTATATTTAAAATATAAAAATAAAACCAGAATATTTCTGTATTTTAAAGATTTATTTCTATTTAAACATAGAATATCACATAAAAGCAATTTCCGTTTATCAATATTTATTGTAACTGCTATTCCATAGGAAAAATATTATGACATAAAACTATATCTTCAGTAACCAACTTTAAGATGTCAGAATAAGTACAAAAATAAATAAATTTTATGCAAACACATCTGGTAACATTGCAATTATTTGTTTCAATTTGCAAGACAATGAAACACAAAATTTTCAAAGTGCATTTTTTTTTGTACAGTATTATTTAACTGCATTATTTTTTACTTAATGATAGACATTATGTATTTTGTTGTTAAATTTAAGTTTTTTCTGGCATTTAGATATTATAAAAGAAGAAAACAAGAATTGAATAGCTGTTTCCATTTTTGTTTTATTTTTCGTCACATTGTAATAACGGAACCCAGTCGTTGGTCAAATAAAACAAATGTGGAAAAGGCTATTTCCTTGAATTTTATTCTTATATTTATTCCAGGTTCAACCATGTGTTAGTATTTCTTAACACACACATTATATATATATATATATATATATATATATATATATATATATATATATATATATATATATAGTCCGCCTCCGTAGTGTAATGGTCAGCACGCTCGGCTACCGTTCTGGAGGTCCCGGGTTCGATTCCCAAGGGGGGTAAAATAAATACAAGTGATTTTTTCACTGTAATATTTATTCAATATTACCATGGACTGGTACCTGAAGCGGAGGGCCGATCACCTTTCCTTCATGTGTAAACGATCAAGATAACACTGCGTTTATATGACACAGTGCCCTATGCACCACTGGGGTGCGGATAAGGGTTTTATTATTATTATATATATATATATATATATATATATATATATATTATATATATATATATATTTCAACTGTAATTCGCGGACTCAGCATAAACTATGGGAATAGAATTTTCACACGTAAACTTGGTGACACATTTTTTTCACATGTCGAAGTATTGCATACGTACAGTTAATTCTTATCATTGTATTTAAGGCGCAGAAATATCTTTCATGCATAAATAGCACCTCGATAAAAATATGGAACATACGAAGTGATAAGTGCCAACATTTCTTAGTATAAATGGATAATAACTATTACTTTTAAGACTTGAAGGTCATTTTTCCTAGTAATACTTGTTGAAATAAGTAAGTTTTTATTACTAGAGACCTTCATGAAATGGACATAAGGTTTTTCTCGGATCGTGAACCAGAATCCGGAATTCAATAGAATCTAGAATCCAGAATATCTGAACAAAAATTTGGACACTCAAAATATTGTGTTAAATAAGTAGGTTAAGTGAGGGATCTCTTCTTTCTCTTCAAACCCTTATCCGCACCCCAATGGTGCATAGGGCACTACATCATATAAACGCAGTGTTATCTTGATCGTTACCACATGAAAGAAAGGTAATCAGCCCTTCGCTTCAGGTAATAGTCTAGGGCATGGGTCGGCAACCTGCGGCCCGCGAGACATCCTGGTGCGGCCCGCGAGATTCTCGCCGCAACGCACATGACGGACGATATTATACACAATCGACTGAAAGGAAGCGAGAAAGGGAGCGAAGGGAATCTCATTGATTTTATTAAATACAATAAATGTCGTTAAAATATACACTTAGCGTTTTATTTTTAAAACTAAAATATTTGTACATAAATATTGTATGTATACCTACTGCAAGTGCGGCCCGCACTGATCCCCATGAAAAATATTTGGCCCTTTTACAACAAAAGGTTGTCGACCCATGGTCTAGGGTAATATTGATTAAATATTAGAGTGAAAAATCACTTTAATTTATTTGATTCCCCGGGTATCGAACCCAGAAGTGAAGGATAATATAGAAAAAATTACAATTGCGGAACTATAATATAAATATATATGAAATGCAATATTTAAAAAAAAAAGTTAATAAGATAAGAAAAGATTTATAATTTCTTAATGTAATCTTAACAGATTATGCATTTGTGGATTGATAATGATGATGAAATATGTGCTTGATTATTTTACTGCTATTGTATAACATTATTGTCTACGCATTTAATACTTCATGGGAAACACTTATATGGGCTATATTAAACCTTTGCCTTAAGGTGCTAAAAAATTCCGCGTGCACCGGTGATATGTATTTTGTTCACCGTATGAAAATGTGGTTTAAAAATGTGAATATTCCTAAATGTTGCTTTTATTGACTATAGTTGAAGTTGAAATGTAACAATTTTGTAATGTTAGCTCTGGTAAGTATCTGAAAACGAGAAAAAATACATCACTGGTAGCCGCATTAACTAACGTAGCGACATGACCGCTGCATACGACTGCGCACTACTAAACTTGCAACGACATGCCTGTATACACAAACAGTATGAAGCCGCGTGTGCGTAAAGTGCGACACGCGCGCACACTCTGAGAAACGTTTGTGTATTGGTGATTTTATTCCAGGTTTTTTCACAAATTATTTATTTCCATCGCTGCAAATGAATAACTTTTTATTATAATACTTTCATGTGATACATAATTAAACTACGGAGGAATACAAAAATTCTGAGCCCGTATCTATTATATTTTATATTGATATTCTCATTTTAAAAGTCGAGTTGTGGTAAATTCATATCACCGGGATGGGAAGGTTAAAGAATGACTTCAAGGAGGTCGAAGTCCAATAAGACCCAGTTTACAATAGTCAAATTGAAGAATGATCAGATTCGCAAGGAGAGGTTCGGACAGTTCGGGCTGTAGAAGCGAGTTAAGGGATTGCCACACAATGAGCAAGACAATTGAGATTAAATACTCCAAAAATTAACCTAATTTCCAACTTTTTTAACTGTGAAAAATATAAAAAAATAAGTTGAAATGAGTTTTTTACACAGTAAAAAGATAATTGAAATAAATAAGTGTATATATAAAAAAATATCATAGGCTTAGTGCAAGAAGTCACTCACTACCAACAAAAGTAGCATGTATTTGGAGATAATGATGACGAAAGCTTTATTTATTTATGAACAAATAATGTATCTTGAATAATACAATTAAAACATAAATTTGTACTGAAATTTAGATTAAATAGTAATTCTACGTATTTAGAAAATGAAACATAAGCAAAAAAAACTGAAAAAAATTTGAACAATTTGAGTGACTTTTTGCAAAATATAAAAACACTACTGACCCTTATCCGCATCCAATAGTGCATAGGACACTGTATCAAATTGATCCTATATTATTAGTCCTGCGCTTCGGGTACCAGTTGAGGTTAATATTAAATAAATATTGAGTTCAAATAACACCTGTAATTATTCAACCACCCCCCTAGGAGGCGAACAAAATTCATCAGACATTCTTATAACTAATACCTTAAACATTCTCCTTTTTTCTTGTGGATCAGGATCTCTCTTAATTTCATCATGTAAATCTGATCGACGTAGTTTCTTCTCACATCAGGCAAATTTTAATATCAGCTTAATTCAACTTTTTCATGTCTTATTGTTTCGGTCATGTCTTAATTGATTGCATGTCATAATCAATTTTCTTTCATATATTTTTACAAAGATTGTAAAATGTGCCCTCCACATGGGAAGACTTAGTGTGAGGGCACATTATTGTAATTTGTAATTATCGCTATAATGAAACAAAAATAAAACCGTTGTCAAATAATGAATTTTTGTTTTCTCAAAATATTTTAAAAATCTGTTATTAATATCTGTTTAATTTAATTCATTCATTAAAAGTACACAGTTGATTCTGTCTTCAAGATATTTTGAAAGATTTCATTATATATAACATGAATGAAATTAGTAAAATAGCATATGTTGACAAAATGATTTGAAACTAACTGCCAAACAGTAGTAACACCACTAAATGATGTTATGTAAAATAGAGTTCTGTAAAATTCAGTACATTTTTATTTTCAAAAATATTTGAACAATTTAGTTAAGTGATGTTTGAAAAAATCAGCTACGTTATAAACGTTTTGTCAACTGTTTTTTCTCTAATGTGATGTTGTTCGAAGCCCAGTGTCTTCTAGATTAGAGATATCTAAATAAGAACTTTGTCTTATTCTAACTCAGTTAGCGACATTTTCTTAGGTTGGTGAATTCTCGCACTAAGCCGACGGCATATTAAAATACTGAAAATCATGGTTCGAGCCGTTGTATAAAATCTTTAGGGATTCCAGAGACCAGCAGCTTCTCTTTATCCACATTGCCTAGTTTTGGGTTATAATGCAAAATAGCTTCCCAGCACATTTCGCTGAGTTTGGGGACACAAATCCAAAATTTATACATAGCGTTCGTCCTCACGTTAGTGCCTGCTATGGACTGTACACCTCCAAATGTGTAGACGCAACCGGCGGGAGTTACCGATGACGAATGAAAATGTATACTACTCGGAAGAACCGTTTTTGTCATAAGTGTCCATTGCAGAGACGGAATCTCCAGTCGCCAGACATCGTTGAATATGATATTGTCACCGGACCCGCCGATGATAAACACATTGACGTTATCCTTATTGTTAATCTGCACTGCGCTGTGGCACAACCTGGGAAGGGGGAAGCCCCCGTTGGGGAACCGGGGATCCGGTTTGGACGGCCTGAACTTCCATTTGTGCAAGTCGAGGTCGAAGATTGGGATACTATGGAAGTTGAAGGCCCGCTCCGCCGTTCCTCCCCCTAAGATGTAAAGGTCCGATCCGTCGTAGGCCATCTCGTGCCTGTAGCGACCGGCCGGTTCGTTCGCTCTATTTCCGCAACAAATGTATATGGCCTCCCAAACTGCCGTCTTAAGGTCTAACCTGTAAGACAACGACAAAATGATTACATTTCACAGAAAGAAACACCTCTCGATTTACTACAGCAGGAAAAAATCCTAATTCTAAAACCAGATAATCCAAAAAAAAAATTAAAAACTATGTTATGTACACACACACACTGTCCAACAGTCTCTTACCACATTGTTTGCGGGAAAGCTTAAAAGCATCTTTTACATACTGTCGGTAGAGAGCGGGAGACGCTTATAAGCGTTCCATTTGCTTACTTTTTGCAGAGTGCGAGAAGCCAAAAAACATTGATGCCACAGATCGGAATTGGGTTTGCGGTTACTTGTGATTAGTATAGACCCTAATTAGTATACTAATTAGGGTCAGGGTTGATGAAAAAACCGCCCGACAACAATGTGTCAAGTGCAGTAAGTCTTTATTGTTTTTAACCAACTGTTTATACGTAATCGGCACATAACAAGCTATAGGTGTATCTGACTTATTTTTCGCTATGATAACAATTACTCGTACAAGAGTAAAATCTCGTATAAAGTGACGAGCTCGTTGCTATAAAGCAATATCTCTAAACCAAAGTAAAGTAAACCATGCACAGATTATGAGTCGTTGAGGTTTGTTACTTTTAGAGCTGTTTCAATTAGTGGGCGGATGGTACTTGTACAACTTTA
Organism: Brachycentrus maculatus; assembly: GCF_059751285.1. NCBI lineage: Eukaryota > Metazoa > Arthropoda > Insecta > Trichoptera > Brachycentridae > Brachycentrus > Brachycentrus maculatus. The sequence continues at coordinate 2,052,463 of NW_028280845.1, read as the reverse complement.
ACATAAACAAAAAAAAATACTATGTAGACTGTGGATGGGTATACAGTATAAAATTGATAGATATTACTATAAAATGAGTAACGAATCAATTAATGAGATGATATAAACGATTTAACTATTTATATTCATCAGGTGTGATGTCATTACAATCCTCGGTAATGTTGATACAGTTGGAAATGCAAATATAGTACTGTACGATTTTAACAGGTTGCAAGCAACAATGTGTTATACTCAGATGTGACACCGAGCATATGCAATGCTCAATGATTAATTTTTAAGTACTTTTGGTCTCCAATTATTGTTTTACCCAAAGAATATTACTAGAACTAACTCAAACAGTATAAGGCTCTGCTTCCCTTACTATCTATTACTTCCAGTTCCTGCAAACAATTTGGTACACATATTTCTGATAAACACTCGAAATTGACAAAGTGAATGACACAACATTTTGAGTGTGTTCACAAATCAGGATTTCTCAACGTATTTTTATTTTATATTTTAACATTTTAGCATAGACTAATGTAAGTGTAAAGTAAGTACCATAACACTTTAACCAGTTGCCAGTTCATCCCTCACATGACTCGGGCAAGGAGTGTGTATTGCATTGATGAATCAGAGTGCTGCTCGGGCAAATCGTATTCCAACTTGGAGGTATTGATTTGCTTGAGCCAAATATATTTATGTATTTGTTTTTATTGACTAACCCGAGCAGTGTTCGGGTAGTCCTGTTTCGAGTTGTTTGGTGATGATTTCCTGCACCGAATTTTCTCGCCAAAATTTGACTGTTAAGTGGCTAGTAAATAATTTTAAAACAACTGAATAAATATTATATGGGGCAGTCCAACATCACTTCCTGAAATCTTAATATAAGAAAGATTTAACAACCTATGAATATCACAAGTATAGTTGTATCCGTTGGTTCCTCCGACAGTGTAGAGGTACCCATCATGGCAGAGTATGGTCTGGCCATACTGGGGACTGGGCTTGTCTCCCAATGTGTTCATCAGCCGGAGGTCTCCATACTCCCCGCTGATGTGGTACGTGTACAGGTTATTACTGCAGCACTGCCCAAATGGAAAACCCGTGCCTCCAAATATCTAGAATGAAAAATAAATCATTATACAACTGGGCGAAAACGGACACAAGTATGTGCAGAAACAGTGTGATCTGCCGGTATTTGCAGGGGTTACATTCATAGAAAAGTCTGAGAATAGCAAAACCTCGCAACTACTCTCGGGAAATGTAATCTGACTGATAGGTTATATTCCTGGAAAAGGCAAGCAAATAACAAAACACCCTACTATTAAAGGCAGCGAACAGCAAAACACCCAACCATCGAAGGCAGTGAATAGCAAAACAAACCGACCATTGCGATCGTGTTGCATTGTGCTATGAATGTTCAGCTGGAGCATTATGTAAAACTCTAAACTACTAAATACACATTTCTATTCAGAAATTATGTGAAACTCTAAACATCTAAATACACATTAATTATGTGAAACACTAAAGTTGGTTACCTAGCTTATATGCGTAAAAACACATTTACCATTAATATTTTGCCTTCCAGACACATTGCATTCGAAGCTACCTCAGATGGTATGGTGCTTCGAAACGGCAAAAGCTTCCACGTATTGTTGGCGATGCAAAAACACCATAATTCCTTGAAGAGTGGGTCTACTACCAGCCAAGTCTCGGGCTCGAGAGGCGAAGGATCTTCCAATGGAGGAGTGGGATTGTACCCTCCGAAACAGAATAGTTTGCCATTAGAACAAACCACTCTATGACCACTCCGAGGCCTAGGAGCACGCAAGGACTTATTCCTTATCTGTTCTACAGCAAACGGGTGAAACGAATAAGGCATGTATTCGCGATATATTTTTCGATCATTCGACAACATATAGCCTATAAGTCCTTTTGCCATTTTATACACAAAGGACGCAATTTTATTTCCCAGTTTTTGTTTTTCGAGCCATATTCAAAATGATAGAATCATATCGAAAACACTTTGCGCACGACGTTTTCCGCGGGTCGAGCTGAGATTAAAAACAGACAATTCGGGAATGAATATTATTTCAACTGTTCACAACTGTTACTTGAATTTGACAATGAAAAATATCTATGGTTATTACGAAAGGTTGCGTTGAAATGTGCGGATTCTGTAGCGCAGGCGAAAATTACCAATGTTCACGGCGGTAAAAGTTGCGTCATTTGAATGTCGCAACTTGTCCCTGTGCTGAAAACATGACTTTTACCGATTTACCAGTAAATACTCGCGCATAGATGATGCAGAGGTGTGCAATATGAGACGTTCAACAAGCTGAGCCGTAGCTACAGAAAATGGGAAAATAGTTTTAATATCTATGTGATTATAATAAGTCAATATCACAGTGTGCGTATTTATGTTTTTGATAACATTGATTCAACACGAATGAACTACATATTTTATGTTTTGATTAATGTTCTTTCAAATAAACATCTTTATAATTATCTGAAAACCGTATTTACAGAAATATCCACTGTCTATTTACTTGGTATTGACTTTACCGTAAATAAAGTCTGATAATAACAAAAAACAAAAATGAACTGTCACTACTAACTAAAATAAATAAAATGTTAAAACATATTGATTAATGTTCTTTCAAATAAATATCTTTAAAATTATCTAAAAACCGTATTTACAGAAATATCCCCTGTCTATTTACTAGGTATTGACTTTACCGTAAATGAAGTCTGATAATAACAAAAAAAAATTAACTGTAACTATGTACTTACTAAAATAAATTTAATACTAAAACATAATGTTAACGGAAAAAATTGCGAGAGTTGGATCAAAATGTTTTTTTTTCAGTTAATAAGAACAACATAAAAAACGTTCTGCTAAAGATCAACGAAATATGTAACCATCCTTTTGTAGATCCGAATTTATTTATTGAATGAGGCAAAAGTACCCAACACCAGAGTTATTTAATATTGGTCATATCATCATAAAATATTTGTCATTTAGGTTATATAAGCACTTCAGCTTATTTGATTATACGGTATAAATTAAATACAGGAAACGTTCAGTTACCAGCTAGTTTTTTCGAAATAAATATATGATTTAGAAACAAAAGAGTAATTGAAAGGTAAGTAGGTAGTTAAAAAAATACAATAATAATAATAAAATAAAAATATATTCTTTAAAAACTGGGCGTGAAGAGACATGTGATCGACATGTAATGCCTTAATTGTTCGTATATTCAACGTTTTATATAATATATCCTGATAAAGTACATTGGATATAAAATGTTAAGGTACGTATAACATTCGAAGAATCTAAATTATATGACAAAATTTATTATGAATTTAATGTATTCATTCTGTAATACTAAATTTTCAGATGAACTTTGACATTTAACTGAACATGCATATAGAGAAACCAATGCGAGTGACCGTTATTATACAGAGTGGCACAAAATGAATCACCCTATCGGAACATGTTATGATTTTTGCAAATGGCGTCGTACGTTCGTCGTATTTGACATTTGTGAACTAGACTGAAGTATACAAACAGATTGAAAATGGGCACAAATGTGTATCAACAGTGGCGGCAGCCACATGAGAGATATCATCTTTTCCACATTAGACTCATTTTTTTTATCTAGTAAAAAAGTTATTCAAAAACAAAATTGGATGATTAATTTTGCGTCACCCTATTTTTTTTTGTGTACTGCAACTGTCTAGTTCTCAAATGTCAAATATGATTGACGTAAGACGCTATTTGCCAAAAATATCGATAGGGTGATTAATTTTGTGCCACCCTGTAGTAGACATCAGAGGCATGCGATAACTGGTAAAAATGCTGATAATATTTATAAAAAAACAATAAACAAATAAAAAAAAACATACGCATTTCGTTTGAGAGGTATTAGGCACAAAACCAAGTACACATTAAAAGCTGAACGGCAGTGTTTAGTCTGCGGGGAGACAGTTGCTGACTGATATCAAAGTCCGGAAGGTGTCCTATCTGGGGCATGTACTGAGAGGAGAGAAGTACAAACTATTGCACCTAATCATAAAAGGCAAAATAGAGGGTCGACAGGGTGTGGGCAGAAGACAGATCTCCTGGTTCCGAAGTATACGAGATTGGACGGGGATCAGGATCGTCGAGGCGCTGGCGCTGTTTAGAACTCCCCATGACAAGGACAATTACTCTCAAGTGATAGTCGATGACAGGGGGGCCTGACATGACACGCACAGAATTAGAAGTGTTAATTCTGTCTTAATATTCACTAATGAACCGAACGTCGTACACAAACATTGTCATCTTTTGCAGACTTTTTGTTTTATTAAATGGGAGTTGCATTTATTTTACCACTGTACCCATGAAAACCACACAAATCTTTGGAACTCATACATTGTATGCACCAGTATATCATGAATATCATGACGCTTTGTGTTTGAGTTTAGCAGAGACCCTTTTTTATGTATGCAAGATCCTAAACGGATTATTTGAAATGCTAGGAGACGACTGAAAACATGATTTAAAATAAAAGCTGCATAAAATTTGTAAAACAATTCTGACATATCGCTCACTCCTTTCAAGAACGTCATAAATCAAAATTCGTCAATTTTCAGTTGTGCGTGTTTTCGGGATGCCCAGAAAATGTACTATATCTCAGCAAAAGAGGCATATTTTTAAGTTAATGTTTACTCGCTACAGGGCAGAAAATGTTGTTTTTGCATTTTGAAGAAAAGGTATTGTTTTATTATTTTTTAAATAAACTAAATATTTTTCAAATGGAGAAAAAACCTTCAGGTTTTACCTAAAAAGATCTGTGGCATAGTAAAAAGTTCAATAAGTGGCTTGATATTTATTTTTAATACATTGTGTTATATTTTTAAACTTTAAAAACGTTCTCCTGAAAAATCAAGTTTTTTGATTTATGACGTTCTTGAAAGGAGTGAGCGATTATCTAAACTAATTTTTTTTGTGAAAAGTAAGTAACTGAATCACTGACACAAAAAGAAAACAATTTACTATATTTGTACATTTTTATGTTTTAATATTTGCCATAAATTTAAAGAAATGGACGTTTTTCGTATTTTTTAAAAACTATGTGAATACATAATACGTACTCTTTAGATATTCTATGTCACACATTCCGGCAAAAAGATGTTCTTTTGTTATAATTATTATTGTCACACAGAAAATGGGAAAAAGCCAAAAGAATTAAAAACTCATTTAACACCAAGCAATTTACGAAAAGTTGAAACAAAACATAAAAATGGTTCCATGCCTTCAGTACTCGGCTGGATAACAAAAAAGCTGAAGATTTATAACGCTTTGGAAAAAATATTTTCTAAAGAGTTAATTGTTTCGGGAAAACAATTAAAATGATGTAATTGTGTACCAAATGGTAAAATGAGTTTAAAAAAAATCATAGTATTTTTTTTAAACACATCACGTTTATTAGTCACATTTCGTTACATGACAGAGATGGAAGATAGAAGAGATGCAGAGAGAAGGAGAAAGAGATTTATACTTTCCGACGCCACGAGAGTGGAGCAAAAGGGAGCGACGTATACACAACGATACAGAGCTAAGAATATTGTATTATTGATATTGACATCTTAACAAAAATAAAGTAAAATCTTGGTGTTAGGGCTTACGACCTTTCATAGGCTGGTTTGAGTGATCACGCATATCACTCACCATTGATTTAATGGTTTGTATTTGTTGACGATTTTAATATTTCATGGTATCGGGTTGCGGTCCCGTGGTTAGTGTCGCGGACTCTTAAGTCAGAGATTCTCAGTTCGAACCCCTCTGCTGCAATTTGATACGTATTTCTAATAATGAGCCGCTTGGGCTCACAGAAATATTATGAAATTGAAATATTTGCGAAAATAATAAAAACACAAATATGTATTTCTCTTTTTTTGAAAAATAGGATTAGAAAATTTTTATGTGAAATTTAAATGAGGAAAATCTCTGTTAAGAATTTGAAATATTTTCTTTTATTTATCAATTTTCATAAGATCATTGTCTCAGAAAGAAGTTATGGGTTTATGATGTACAAATAAAATGGATTACACAATATAAAAAGAAAAATAATTAACTGGTTTGATTACTGTGACGATTTTTTCTGTCGTTTGCTTAATTACGTCCTTATGTGTGAATAATTCATGCCAAAAGGTTCACGCAATAGCTGACCTTCAGGATATTTCAGGGATTTTAGTTTGGGAAAATGCCGCGAGGGGCGCTTTTCAGTCATGACAACCCTCAACGCTTGGCGCGCTTTCCCACGTAATCGTAGGTAGTATTTTTCAGTAATATCGTAGTTCTTTCAGCGTGCGAACGTAGGCGCTTTTATTTCTGATACGAAAATACGAAGTTTGAAAAATAAATAAAAAAAATATCGTGTGAAATATTGTATAGTAAAATAGCATTAATTTTTTCATTATTCAATTCAATAATGCGATAACGTTGCGTACATGCGTTATAGTTTCTTGAAAACGGTTATTTTTCGTATATTTTTAATTTAGACGTATAATTATTATTATCGCGTGTTTTGTGAATTTAATAATTAAAATAACATGAACTGTTTCAAAATAACGTGTCAATTGGCGTAAAGTATATATATTTTTCAATGTAAAAATACGTGTATTTATGTTGTTTCAAGTAAAAAAAATAGGCTAAAGTTATTAAAAAAAAATACCATCTGTATTTGAATGTATTGTACGTTTAACCACTGTTTATATGTGTAACATATCCTTGACAATGATTTTCCGCGCGGCGGTGGGCTTTTAATACCCAATTAAAGTACAATTCACAGTTAAGTGCAATCAAGTTCCTTACTAACGCTTCCTTACAGACCTACAGCGACGAGCAAGTGGTGCGTGAGTCGCGGACATAACGCTGGACTGCTAATAATGTTAATCATAATCCAATGTTATTATTCTGAAGTGTTATCATTGTGTCAAATGGATAGGTACAGTGTAAAATTTAAAATATCTTGTTGAATAATGTGTAAAATGCTTCAAATCAAGAGATGAATTCAGTGTTGCCGTGTAAATGAATCAAACTTTTGTCAAAATGTCGGAGGATCCGGTGGAGTTCCCGCCAGAATTGGGGCATTATTCCGCCAATATGTCCGATATAATGGTTCCTCTGGAGCTGCAGTTCGCTTATACCTTTTTGGAGATTCTAGTGGCTATCGTAGCTGTCATTGGAAACGTGATGGTTATCGTTGTATTCAGAAGGGAGAAGAGACTACGGCGGAGAACAAATTACTACATCGTATCTCTTGCTGTCGCCGATCTCCTGGTTGGGTTGCTGGGCATTCCGTTTGCGGTTCTAGCCTCCGTGGGGCTGCCGACCAACCTCCACGCCTGTCTCTTCACAGTGTCCTTGCTGATAGTCCTGTGCACTATCAGTATATTCTGCCTAGTGGCTGTTTCCGTGGATAGATATTGGGCAATCCTTCATCCCATGGGGTACTCCAGAAACGTACGGACTAAAACAACAATTAGTAAGTAATTGACAATTTTATCACATCTCTTCACAAATCTCATCTCTAAATATCATGGATATTTGAACCCATGGGTTGAAAGTGCTTGAAACGAAGATATTTTAAGACGCATGGGAAAAAAGTGAGGAGTTTTAGACACTATACTCGTAAAAAGGGAAGCTAGAGTACTTTGGCCATTTCATGAGAGAATTAGGAAGTATTAAGTATTATATGCTAAGTAGAAAGTAAGAACGGCATATGAAGATAACGTATGTATGTATATCCTGGCGTATTAAGTTGAGAAAGTGATTCCACTGTAGCACTAAGTCTTATCTTAAAACGGCTGCAAGCAAAGTAAAAATTGCCATGTGATTGCCAACCTTCAACAAAAAGGGAAGAACAATTCCTTAGTTTCCTTATGTTACGCTTCATAATTATAAGTAATTATGAAGGGTAATAAAGATAACACCAAAACTTAATAAGGCATTTTCACATCTCAATATAGATGAAGAAAAATTCGGAAATCTAGGTATTTACAGGGCTTACGACCTGTATTGGTTGGTTAGTTTAAGTGTATATTTTAAACAAGCGTAACATTGCCCATTCTACTCAAATATTGCATCCAGGGGACGCCTGAAACATGATTTAAATTTTTTACGAAGCTCATAATTTTAGCAGTTATTTTATTCGCAACATTTTGGGTGTCTTCAAATCCCAGAAAGGAAAGAGAAATGAGAAACCCAGATTTGTGAACAAGGATTCGCACACACCTTAAAACTTGTGAAAGCATTTTCAATTAACGTAGCAACAGGCCTAAATATTTTTGATATTATATTTTGGTGATAATTCAGATATCGCTCACTCCTTTCAAGAACATCATAAATCAAAAATCGTCAATTTTCAGTTGTGCATGTTTTCGGAATGCTCAGAAAATTTACTATATCCCAGCAAAAGCAGCATATTTTAAACTTAATATTTACCCGCTACAGGGTAGAAATCGTTGTTTTTGCATTTTGAAGAAAAGGTATTGTTTAATTATTTTTTTTAAATATACTTGATATTTTTCAATTGTAGAAAAAACCTTCTGGTTTTACCTAAAAAGATCTGTTGCACAGTAAAAAGTTCAATAAGTGGCTTGATATTTATTTTTGACAAATTGTATTATATTTTAAAACTTTAAAAATGTTCTCCTGAGAAATCAAGTTTTTTGGATTTATGACGTTCTTGAAAGAAGTAAGCGATATGTGAACAAGTATTTGGACACACTCAAAATGCTGTAAATATTTCAGTTTTTGACATTTTGTTTTGCTCTGAAGAAAAAAATATAAAATTCTACTGGCATCTTTTTCTACTGCGTAATTTTATTGAACAATACGATTGTTCGATAAGATAACATCCATTCGTTTTATTATTATATAATATTGAGTCTGAATATGAGATTATTTACGCCTCTATGGATAATTAATAAAATTTATCACTCTCCAACAAATGCAAACATTGAATGGCTGAGTTTAATTATGACAGATACAAATAGAATCGTTATGAATGATAATTTACTTTCCATTCTAAGCTCAATCGAATATTAGCCACACAATCTGATGTTCATTAGTTGCGAATGTACGCGCATAAATGAACACGTATACATACCGTAAACAGAGGTATTATCGACACTCCCTAATAATTGACACACTGATTTTATACCCCGTGTTATTTAAAAAAATCTAACTAATCAGCACGCCGCTTCCTTAGAGAATTCACCCCCAAGAGAATAGAACGCCACACCATTTATTATAACTGCAGACAGTTGGTAGATTCCATATTGAATTGTTAGGTAATATATATTTAAAAAAAAAACACGGTTATTGTATTGGATTCTACTTTATTTACATATTTATGATAATATGTGACGGGTTTCGTCTTATTAAGACATTATCAAACATTACCAATCAGTCTTTGCAAAAAGAAAATCGCATCTCCCACATTCTAAATCCCCTTATACACACACGCAAATATATGTATATATATATATATATATATATATATATATATATATATATATATATATATATATATATATATATATATATATATATATATATATATATATATATATATATATATATATATATATATATATATATATATATATATATATATATATATATATATATATATATATATATATATATATATATATATATATATATATATATATATATATGTTTATATCAATATATATATATATATATTTATATATATTTAAATATTTTTAGCATTTAAAATGAAATATACAGGGTAAGTTTTTATAAATAAACTTAATCATTGATGTCTCTTATCCTATCTTTAAAAAAATAATTTATTAATAATTAATTAATTAATTCAGAGTTGGAACTGCCATTTTTTTAAAGGTTTATGATGAATATTTCAATCGTCAATGTAACGAAAAATAACGTATGTAGCACACTGCACCAGTTAAAAGTTAGATATTAATTGCTCGGTAATGTTTCTCGGTTCTGTTCAATGTTACCCGGAATGATTGTTTTACAAAAATGACTGATTTATTATCAAAACTAATATATTTATGTTCAAATTCCCAAAAAATATTGGCCTGTGTTATGTATTATTAAAACGTCTATTTATTACGGTATCTACTGTAATTATTCTTACTTTTAAAAACTTTTGGTGGTTTGTTATAATGGAATCATAACGCCTTTACCACGTAGTATATGAACTTAAGTGATCTCCAAAATATCCCGAGGGGCTTTCAGAAAATTCTAAGGGCTGAGTTACATTTCTCTTTGAAAGACTTTACGCGCGCACAAAATTAAAACAAAAAAACACAATCCAAAAATAGCGCTTACTGTAAGAAGTTGGTTCGCGATCACTTCCTATCATATCCGACCGGATGAAATCGGAAGATCAGAAAATCAAGCCAATATTTTTATCTAAATTAGTTAGTAAATTCAATCACGTTGGTTATATTAAATTTTAATTCCAAATTTGTGATTGTGTGTCTCTTGTGTTAATCTCTGTGATAAAACGGATTGATCGGTTAAAAATAGTATTCTTCATAAATATTATCCCAGAAATAAAAATAGAGGTATCTAACATATCGCTCACTCCTTTCAAGAACGTCATAAATAAAAAAACTAGATTTTTCAGGAGAACGTTTTTAAAGTTGAAAAATATAATACAATGTATTAAAAATAAATATGAAGCCACTTACTGAACTTTTTACTATGCAACAGATCTTTTTAGGTAAAACCTGAAGGTTTTTTCTCCACTTGAAAAATATTTATTATATTTAAAAAAAATAATTAAACAATACCTTTTCATCAAAATGCAAAAACAACATTTTCTGCCCTGTAGCGGGTAAATATTAAGTTTAAAATATGCCTCTTTTGCTGGGATATATTACATTTTCTGGGCATTTCGAAAACATGCCCAACTCAAAATTCACGATTTTTTATTTATGACGTTCTTGAAAGGAGTGAGCGATATGTAAGATAACTCTACCTTAATTTTGAACAATGTTCTATACATACATAAGGGGATATTCGCAAACACAGAATTCATTCCACCGAACACCACCGGAGAGGTCACATGTCTGTTCACATCCGATTTTTTCAAAGAATGTATATTGGTTATTTTTTTGTTTTTTTTTAGAATGGAAAACATATTTTTGAATTTTTTTTCAAATCCTTTTAAAAAACTCTTTTCTTTTCAAAACCATATAATTATTTCAGAGAAACACTTATTTTTAAGTGTAAAAACGTTGTTTCAAGAAAAAAAATCAATTTCTTAAAATGTTACCTGGATTTAGAGAAAATTAAGTTGCGACTTAACGAATGCTGGGCCTAAATGTTAGAACTTCTTTATGGAATCCCAGACCTGTTGATAATTTTGCTTTTATAATTAATGTATATTAATGATATATTTTTATTACGTTATATTGCATTTCATCGGGTTAGCAGATAATGAACTTTCATAGATATTGATATTATTGCGTTATTAAAACCTTCATTTTATTACTATATGCTATCATTTGCAGACATATTAAACCTGATGGATAAAACACCCGAGCAATTTTACTGATAATTCCGTATATTCTTTTGATTGCCTACCAATTGCATCCGGAGTCGATTATGATGTAATATTTTAATACACTTCTATAGGTGATATATAACATATCGCTCACTCCTTTCAAGAACGTCATAAATAAAAAAATCGTCAATTTTCAGTTGTGCGTGTTTTTGGAGTGCCTAGAAAATGTACTGTATCCCAGCAAGAGCGGCATATTTTTAACTTAATATTTACCCGCTACAGGGCAGAAAGTGTTGTTTTTGAATTTTGATGAAAAGGTATTGTTGAATTATTTTTTAAAAATAATTTAAATATTTTTCAAATGGAGAAAAAACATTCAGGTCTTACCTAAAAAGATCTGTTGCACAGTAAAAAGTTCAATAAGTGGCTTGATTTTATTTTTAATAAATTGTATTATACTTTTAAACTTCAAAAACGTTATCCTGATAAATCAAGTTTTTTTTATTTATGACGCTCTTGAAAGGAGTGAGCGATATGTGTATGTATGTTTGCAGTGTCTTGAACAAAGAATTTATTTTATTTATTTATTTTTTTAATTTCAAGTGCAAAAAATTAATAAGTACTTACTTATTGCTATAAAGCACTATCTTTCAACCAAACAAAAATAGACTAGTGATATTGGTCAAAATGTTTGATATCTTATAAAGCTGTTTGCAATCAGAGGGTAGATAGTACTTGAACATAAAAAAACATTAATTATAAATTCATGATAACAAGGAAGTCACAGGAAAAGGGGAGTTTAGGAAAGGAGACGAGGGAAAAACTAAGGGATGAGGTTTGATGGGCAGTTAGGAATCTAATGATAGATAGTAATGTCTTAGATATAATTGATTAGGGCAGGCAGTAAAGGTAGGTAGTAAGGTAAGCTAGGTACTACTTAGTAAGTTAGGGTAGGTACTGGTTTCGTTTTTATATGTCACGCGGGTAAGTTAGGATAGGCACTGCTTTTCTGCCTATACGGAATGCACGCCCCTGTATGTACGTAGATTTGTAAGATATATTATTATGTGTATATTATATAAAACAAACGCTTTTATCATGTTTCACCCACATTTATGTACTGTATTTTTTGAAAGCATATCCAAACAAAAAGTTTATTTTGAATTCCAAACCAAAAATGTATTTTATTAAGATCCAAACAATATTCTCCAAATCAGTGCACTAAATTTGTTATACGTGTCTTGGCTGTTACGAGACCGATGGCCCAGGGCGCTTTTCCACTATATTTATATATTTACCTTTGACAAGTAAAAACACCTGTCATAGGTGTATAAAAACATGAGATTATTCGAATTCAACGTGCCAAAATTTCAAGCAATTGGTGAATTATTTTAGGAAATTTAAGATTTTGAACAAACGAACATTTTAGAAAAACCGCATTTAAAAAAAATGGCAATACTAAACATTGCTCATGGCAGACAACATGCTGTTAGTTAGTATTTCCAAATTATTTTTTGACATCTCATCAAAGATGAAGAAGAATATGGAAGTCTGGGCATTTACTGGGCTGACGACCGTCATAGGCTGGTTTAAGTGATCACTTTACATACGTGTAACATTCACAAATTCTACCCATTATTGACATCCACACTACTCAAATTCTTGGAAGTTTATATATATTTAGTATTTCCAATGTTTTCGATAACATTGCAGTTTCATAGATTTTTAAAATTTTCATTGCATTACAAGCATCGTGAAATTAAGCAAATTGAAATATGTATGTGCTTTTTATTTTTTCCTTTTCGATGTAACCTGACTGAGTCACAGTAGTGCGCGGCCGGGTGCATCTAATCGCAAATAAAAGCTTTTATTAAGGCCCAATACACGATAAATCTCAATTTAATATTATTTGACGTGATTGAATTTTTTGGTTAGAACACCGTTTGTGTATTGAAAAAATAATTTTTTCTTCGAAATAAATAAATGTTTTTGAAAAAAAATGGTTATTGAAAGGTAAGGCATTAATTTTTTTTCCAGTACAAAAAAGGCAAATTTTAATATACTCTAAAATAATTGAGCGCGGAAAGAAGTCTAGCCCCTAGCGCGGCGTTAAATGACGACGTTTTCCCAATATTGAACGAATTAAAACTTATTGTTTTTATTTTTATTAAAAGAAACTTGTAGTTGAAAGTTTAATCTTGACAGAAAAACCACCGTACACGACATTCAGAACATGCTGAAACTTTCCCTAATACTTTTGCAACACTTTGAAATTTAATATAAGCGTTCATATTAAAGTGTTTTAAAGTGTGAAAGCAAAGAACAAAGTTCTAGAAACGTCATATTTGCGTGGTAATCATCATTGTTTTCTAGCGTAGATATATGCAAGCCGGGTTGTTTTTCCGTGGTAAGGTTACATTTGGTTAGGTTAGGTTAGGTTAGGCTGCGTTCTCTAAGTCAGAGTGTGAAAGCAAAGAACAAAGTTCTACGTAGAAACCTAATATTTGCTTGGTACATATCGTTTTTTTTTCTAACGTAGGTGTATGCAAGCGGGTTGTGTTTCCGTGATTAGGTTAGGTTAGGTTAGGCGGCATTTTCCGAATCAAGTTTTCTGGGTTCCTACTACACTTAAATACATATTTTTTTCAATTAATGACGGGCCGGTAATGCCTACAAAATAGTTTCAAAATTAAAATATACGAGTAGACAATAAAAACACAAATATTTATCTTTAAAAGGCAAAAAAACGGATAATCAAAGTGAGTAGATCTGGAATAGATCGCATCATTCGGCCATGTCTTATTTGATTGCATGTCATAAACAATTTCCTTTCTTATAGTTTTATAAATAAATATTCTAAAATATGCCCCCTGTGCGGGAAAACTCAGTAAGGGCAAATTACTTTGATTTGTAAGTTGTAATTGTGGATATGATGAAATAAAAATAAATTTTAAACGTATCTTAACGTGATTATGAAACTTGTATCATTCTTGTACCATTCAAGATGGAAGTCTGAGAATCCCAGGGATTACGACCTATGAACTTTATATGAAACATGGTAAATGTTTCATATCAAGTTGTGACACCTTTATTTTGTTTGAGTTTAGTAAATATGGCAATAAAACGTGCCCTCGGCGCAGGAAAACTGAATTATTGTACAACATTTTGAGTGTGTCCAAATACTTGTTCACAAAATCTGGATTATCTCCAATTAAAGGAGTTATTTTCAATAATGTGAAAATAACTTCTTTAATTGGAGATAATCCAGATTTTGTGAACAAGTATTTGGACACACTCAAAATGTTGTAAATAAATTATCTGGTCAAATTATAAGCTTAATAATAAAAATGAAAATGGTATTTTCTGGCGTTTCTCATGTGTGTGATTATAATCCAGGATTCGGATCTCACATACTAATATAAGAGTTTCTGCTTAGTAAAAAGCTTCTTTACATCTCACCAATAGATGTCTCTAGTAAAGTTCTAGTGATTCATGAACAAGGTTTCTAAATTGGTTCATATATATATAGAACTTCCAAGAATTTGAGTAGTGTGGTTGTCAATAATGGGTAGAATTGGTGAATGTTACACGTGTGTAAAGTGATCACTTAAACCAGCCTATGACGGTCGTAAGCCCCGTAAATGCCCAGACTTCCATATTCTTCTTCATCTTTGATGAGATGTCAAAAATAATATGAATTATTGTAATTTGTAATTTGTAATTACGTATATGAAGATATTTTTTTTGTTATGGATTACTACAAGGTGACTGCTGAATTAATTAACGAATTGTTAAGAATTAATGGTTTGTTTTGGCCCTAAGGGAATGTAAGTTGAAGATATACTACAAATTGTGTTTGCAAAATGTTATAGAAAACATAATGCGGAAACTTTCAAGAAAATAGCTTTTACCCGTCGCTCGAGATTAATTAAAAGTGATTGCAATAGAAGATCCTTCTTCCGTATACTAAAAACATATGTACCATAATATGTCTCTCTATATGTATGTTTTCTTTAGCTTCCTTGCGTAATGTATGTAGTTGTTCGCACGTTCAAATACCACGTATGGTGTGGTGTGAGTATGGTAATTTACTATAGAAATAATAAATAATTTTCTAGGGTAAATAAAAAAAAATTAAACTCATATTAACATTTCAACATAGATGAAGAAGAATACTGGGTATTTCCAGGACTTACGATCTGTCATAGGGTGGCTTAAGTGATAACTTTAAACATTATTTTGTATACATTATCTTACCCATGATTGGCAACCACAATATTAATTTTTTAAGTAAAGTATGGAGTTGGCAAAACATGAAAGTAGTCTGAATGAAATCGAAATGCGATCTCTCAGAGGAATATGCGGCAAAACGCTGTATAAGATGTTCGAATGATTAAATAAGGAAAGAATGCAAGGCTGAGCTAATGTCAGCATTGTATTCCTTCATCACCTTCACGTGTAACAATAAAATTTAAGTAGCGTGGTTGTCAATAGTGGTTCGAGTGATCACTTAACCTAGCCTTTGACAGGTCGTAAGCGCTGT
This sequence comes from Brachycentrus maculatus, assembly GCF_059751285.1. NCBI lineage: Eukaryota > Metazoa > Arthropoda > Insecta > Trichoptera > Brachycentridae > Brachycentrus > Brachycentrus maculatus. The sequence goes on along the minus strand of NW_028280845.1, from coordinate 2,036,383 downwards.
AAATACTCAGACTTTCATATTCTTCTTCTTCTAAATATGTCGAGATGTCAACATAAATAATTATTCTCCTAACTCTTCGTGTAATTTACAGTAAGGATAGCACTGCATTACTTAATGCGATGCCTTTTCCACTATTGGGTTTAACCCTTTGGTAGGCAAATTTTATTCCTCATAATTACTTCAAATAACTTACGTGTAATTATTAACAAGGCATTTTATAATATAAATATTTAAAAAAAAATACTAATAAAATACTCGTAGTAAAAAGATAATCGTGGTGGGAAGCATATATCCCAGGGAAAAATCATCCTATCTTTTTAAATATTAATTATGCGTAAAAAATATAGGAAATACACGATTATAGTAGGTAAACATTAAATAAACAAAAATGACAGAATATTTTAATATTTTTCCATGGAAATTTTTGAAACATGGGTCTACGCAAAGCGGCACCTCGCACCCGCTGCAAATATACGAGTATTTGGTACGTTTTTCGATTGCTTTGGTACTGCAGCCCTCACCGTCTATAAGTGCCACATTTTTCCATTCTTTTTTAGCCATCTAGATATTATAATGTAAGTAAACAGTACAAAAAAACATTGTTTAAAAAAAAATAAACACTAATAATTTTGGTCACATTTAGTTCCATGGGATATAAATTAAAATCACGACTATGTCCACTCCAAACGATGTACTGTCGAAAACTGACCGTTAGTTGTAAAATATTTGATTGAAAAAGATTCCAGAATATGTCAGCACTTGACATTAGTATAATCCAAGTGAAAACACCGCTTCCCAATGGTTTTCGTGCCATTTCCTTAGGTGGGAATACATCTTCCCACCACCCACGAAAGGGTTAAACAAGGCACAAATAAGAATATTTACCTGTGAAATCTTCCTTGGTATGTGTCGAAAAGAACTTTCGAATAAATGTTTACCAATAACACGACGTGAAACAAATTTAACGCCCCTAAATTTGCTGTTGGAAATGTCAAAGGGTTGTCAATTTTTATCTCCCCTGATTTATATTCTTCTCGCGTTTCACTAGAAGATCGAATAGTACAAACGAAAATTTCTGTGTATATAGTATATTCAGATTTCATATTTTGGTTTTTTTCTGAAAGTCGTTAGAAAAATTTTTTTTTTCTCTATCGATGACGTGTCTTATAATAAAAAATTGATATTAGGAAACTGAAACCATCAAGCTCAACAATTAGCTCGAACCATCAAGCCCGCAACTTCATTTTTTTAAAACCCAGGTAACATTTAACGTAATTGATTTTTTTTGCTTAAAGCGGCGTTTTAGTATTGAAAAAATAAGTTGTTACTAAAATAGTTAAAATAATTCCATATCGCTCACTTCTTTCAACAACGTCATAAATCAAAAAACTTGATTTTTCAGGAGATCGTTTATAATGTTAAAAATTTAATCAAATGTTTTAAAAATAAATATCAAGCCACTTATTGAACTTTTTACTGTGCAACAGATCTTTTAAGGTAAAAACTGTTTTTTTTTCTCCATTTGAAAAATATTAAGTATATTTAAAAAAAAAAAAAACTTTTCTTCAAAATGCGAAAACAGCACTTTCTGCCCTGTAGCGGGTAAATATTAGGTTAAAAATATGCCGCTTTTTGTGGGATTTAGTTCATTTTCTGGGCATTCCGAAAACATTCACAACTAAAAATTGACGATTTTTGATATATGCCGTTGTTGAAAGGAGTGAGCGATATATAGTTTTGAAAATAAAAGAGTTTATGAAAAGGAGAAGAAAATATGTTTTTAAAAAATCATACTGTTTCGAAAATATACAATAGTATGAAATCAAAATATTTGTGTAAAAAACGAATAAAAATATTTTGTAAATAAATTTTATTCCAGTATATATTCATTGAAAAAATGAAGGAATTCACGTGTGGCGCACCAGCGGCTGTACTAAATTGTTTATTTGATAGTATACTCTTAAATATCAAAATTTTCTGATATTATAAGTATTTGAACAATATTGTACATGTTTATAGTATTGTAGTGACCCAAGCGATCGGATCCAATCTGCAATGATTCATGAATTTACGATTATTTCAATCCCCTAGATCTGGATCACCCCCTGACACTAAAACTAGGGGTTTAATTCGCAATTCGTCATGTGACCGCCAATTATTTCTCTATCTCTGACCTTCATCAATTGGAACAGTGAACTTTCATTATTTACCCTATTTCAGTGTCGTGAGAAATGTCACATTACCAACCATAGCGTGGGTGTATTACTAAGTGCAAAATTTACCATGCGTTTTCTCTTACGTCATTTTACTTTGACCTCTGATAATAATAATAAAAAAAATAGATTAATCAAATGTAACATATTTATGAGATGAATGTTGTTAGTCAAAGAAGCACAGGTAGCCCGAGAAAAGCTTGGCATGATCAAGTATTTCAAATACTTGAAATTAGTCAGGTCAGGAGTAAAGGAATAATTGGCGGGTATGTAGTGTGAGGAGATGCATTTCTGTAGAAAGGTGAAGATATTCTCTCTGCCTACCCATGCGGTGAAAAGGCGTGTATATAAATATATATATATATATATATATATATATATATATATATATATATATATATATATATATATATATATATATATATTTATATATATATATATATATATATATATATATATATATATATATATACAATATATATATATATATATATATATATATACATATACATATATATGTATATATATATATATATATATATATATATATATATATATGTATATATATAATATATATATATATATATATATATATATATATATATATATATATATATATATATATATATATATATATATATATATATATATATATATATATATATATATTTCATTCATTCAAACCCTTTTCCGCACCCCAATGGTGCATAGGGCACTGCATTATAAACACAGTGTTATCTTCATCGTTAACACACGAAGGAAAGGTGATCAGCCTTCCGCTTCAGGTACCAGTCCAGGGTAATATTGAATAAATATTAGAGTGAAAAAATTACTTATATTTATTTGACCCCCCCCTGGGAATCGAACCCGGGACCTCCAGAACGGTAGCCGAGCGTGCTGAACATTACACTACGGAGGCGGACATATATATATATATATATATATATATATATATATATATATATATATATATATATATATATATATATATATATACATATATACATATATATATATATATATATATAAATAAATATATAAATATATATATATACATATATATATATAAATATAAATATATATATATATATATATATATATATATATATATATATATATATATATATATATATATATATATATATATATACATATATAGATATATACATGTTATTATCATAACGATTTTATACTTTTTTTCTTTGTAAATTTTTAATTAATAAAAATTTAAATTCGCTACTATTTTCACGTTAATCTTTCTTGATAAAACGAGGGTCACTTTTAAAATGAAAAATAATATTCTTTGTAATTAGTATTATTTGTAAAGAAAATTGAAACATATTTGTTACATCCTACATCGTAGTTTCTAGCATAATACGCACAGTATTGCTTAAAGTGGCTCTAGAGAGTAGTGTACACCAAGAACGTTTATTTTTCAAACTTTATATTTACATGAAAAATATCTACGTTCGCTAAAGTCTTTACGTGACGCGAAATCTTTTGTTTTTATTTTTCGCGTCAATGATTTAAAATAAAAGCCAAAAGTGAGAAAAGTATTTTACTCGGAAAGGATATCCTTTTATGACGCATGCGAGAATTTAAATATCGTGCAGCCTTGGTTTAATGGAACCTTCTTGAATTTAGGTATCCTTGAAATTTCGTCGGAAAAACAAAAGAAAAGTTCGTGTAGAGTTACAAAAGTGTGTCAAACTTATATATCATGTTAGATTTAATGGCTTCATTATTTTTCAAGACTTTTGATACAAATTAAAGAAGAAAATGAATAGCCAATTTCCTAAAAGCGAAAAACGTACGATTTAACACAATCCTGAAAAACTTGATAAAAATATGTGCCTATACAGTGGCGTTCTTAGAATTTTCAGGATTAGGCAGTCGGAAGAACAGCGCATTTAAAAAAAAAAACTCATCTGTCTATAAGTTTATTTATATCATAACTCTAATAATGCGTGTTTTGTCGCAGAGAAATAACTGAGAAAACTAGTTTTTTTTTCAATATAGTTATTATTATCACAGTTTTTCATATTTTTTCCATTCCATTAGGGTAGACACTGCTTATGTACCTATACGAAATGCGAGCCAATGTGCTTACTTTTTATTGTTTATTTAATATTGTTACAAAAGTTTTTTTCACTACTTTTAATTAATTTTCTAGAAATTTCCACTTTTACAACATTAAAATTAATAACGTAGTTATCTCCAATAAAGAGACTTAGCTCTTGTGCCTGGAGAGGGACTTACACTTATTATATATTGTTTATGTTTGTTGGTAAAATATTTTTTATTATAATTGTGTTTTGTGTTTTTTTTTCTTTTTCATTTATTTTTTCACATTTTAATTACTTCATGTTTTATATCTGTAGAAGGTTATTGAAGTACTAAGTTCCCAAACTTCTGTTGGAATTAATTAGTATTGCATTGTAAAGTTATGGTGGTATCTGATAGATGAACTTTTCTTTATATTTAAGAATTTTTCACCCTTAAACAGTCCACATATATAAAGTAAGTATGAAGTGAATGGATAAATATGCATATAGATTTATTTACTCTGAACACTTTCTGACATTTCAGTTATTTAAATTTGAAAAAGACGGTCATAAAATATGTATTCAGACTATATGATTAATATTGCTTATATGTACCTAAAAAACTAAGATAATTCATCGAGTTTAAATCAAGAATGAAGTACGTAGTTACGGCATTTCTCTATTACTAGAGTAGGAGATTTACGGATTTTCATAACGTCGAAATGAGCTTTTAACGTTATATACCTGATACCTGTTAACTTTGTAATGGAATATTTTTCTGTACAACATAACTTAACGGCTTAACTGCATTCTTACACAAAGGAATACGATCCTTTTTAGTATCAATTAGAAATCAGAATGTTTGAAACGACCATTAAACTATAAACATCTAGAACTGGCTTGTCCAACCCACAAAGAGCGACCCTATAATCGTAGACTAACGAATTTATTTTAAATTGCTATAAAAAATATATTTTGTGATTATTCGCTTCCGTGATGTAATGGTTTGCATGTTTAGCTACCGTGCTGGAGGTCCCGGGTTCGATTTCCAGGGGGGGGGGGGTGAAAATAAATATTAGTGATCTTACACTCAATATTTATTTAATATTATCCTGGGCACTGGAGTGATCACCTTGCCTTCACCTGTTGACGATCAAGATAACACAGCGTTAACACGATGTAGTGCCCTGTGCACCATTGAATGAGGATAAGGGTTTAGAAGTAGTAGAAGTTTTGTGATTATTACTTTTTATTTTAATTATTATTATAATGTTTTACCTGTGATTTAAAAAATATATAAATTTAGCAGTCACCCAGTGAAAGCATGTTTCTACCAGTGTCAAGTATTATTTTTATGTAGAAACAAAATAATAATAGAAAATTAAAATAATTACAAAATTTCATAGTTTAAATGTGTTTAGCTTTATCATTTTAGAAATTATGACCGCAATTCTAGAATTAGGTTCAGAAAGGAGGGTGGATACTTGAGTGGGGAGTTGGATTCCTGCCTATGTTAAGCTATTTAGAAAGTTCTCTTGATAATATCCGTACAGGGTTGTATTTCTGTTGAGATGTACTGTTTCGTTCTTTCACACTAAATCATCTCTTTTATTATTTATTTTTTTCAGATTCAATTCTGTCACGTGTACGGTGCTGCTCGCGCAATTTACGTATTTGTTATTCATGATATTTTTTATTTGATAAGACCATGCTCAAACGCGTGTTTTGCGCCGGCGTTTTCCTCTTTCGGAACTCCGGATGCATAAATTTCATGCAAAAATTACGCACCAACCCGATCCCATTTTATCCTAACGGAAAATATTCCACGTTCGTTTTTTTGGGATTCATGCATTTTGAATTTCTGAGGAGCAAAACTCACGTGTGCATGCTAACTAACTATCTATTACTAACTTCATGCCGGTTGTCAATATTAGTTTCGAATTTTGTTTTTGCATTTTGGATTTGGTGAAAAAGTATCAAAATGATAACAAATATAGAGTGTGAAAACTCTTAATAAACTATGTGGGTAAATTTCTATGTGAAATCCACCCATACCATGGATGATCATATTAAAACGTTAGCTGTACTCGACTGCGCGTTCCTGTGGCTCAGTCTGGTTAATTGGAAAATAAATAAAAGAGAAAGCACACGTTTCTATTATGTTTGATTTCATAATGCTTCTGTTTATACAATATGTCAGCAGCTGTCGAGAAGCATGCCGTCCGCAATGAATAAAGTTTTGTGTATTAATAGTATTGTGTATGATGGCAGATATTAATAGTATTGTGTTTAGCAGATGGCGCTGCCATTACGAAAAAATAAACAAAAAAATATTTTTATTCCTGCCATAGGTTAAAATCACAGGTATACATATCGCTCACTCCTTTCAACAACGTCATAAATCAAAAATCGAAAATTTTCAGTTGTGCATGTTTTTTGAATGCCCAGAAAATGTACTATTTCCCAGCAAAAGAGCCATATTTTTAACTTAATATTAGGTAGAAAGTGTTGTTTTTGCATTGTTTGCGGAAAAGGTAATGTTTAATTATTTTTTTTAATATACTTAATATATTTTAAATGAGGAAAAAACATTCAGGTTTTACCTAAAAAGATCTGTTGCACAGTAAAAAGGTCAATAAGTGGCTTGATATTAATTTTTAATACATTGTATAATATTTTTAAACTTTAAAAACGTTCTCCTGAAAAATCAAGTTTTTTTGAGATTTGACGTTCTTAAAAGGAGAGAGCGAAATGTCAGCAGCTGTCGAGAAGCATGCCGTCCGCAATGAATAATATTTAGTGTATCAATAGTATTGTGTATGATAGCAGCTATTAATAGTATTGTGTTCAACAGATGGCGCTGCCTTTGCGAAAAATAAACAAAAAACATTTTTATTCCTGCCATAGATAAAAATCACAGGTATACATATATTAAAGCATATGGGTACATATTTGAAATGTTTCGGCAAAATTTCAAAGGAATCGGTCAATAACTAAAAGATATTAAAAAAAAACTGTCAAACGGATACATTTTAATTTTTATAAATATATTTTAAAAAATTATTACTGGGTATTACTTACTACTTTTATCGAGTATTACCAATTGTTATATGTTAAGTTATGATTGGTAGAGTCATGTTAGGCTAGGTGGCCATTTTAAATTGAATGCCACTCTCGAGAAAGTTCAGTGAAGCTTTCAAATCACACATTTTATTGACTTTAGAAATCAAGCTTTTTCATCCCTCGAGAGATGGACGCCCCCTCCCCCCATAACGGTCTTCTCTCCCCCATTTACGTTTTGACATACGCTTCCAACATGTAACTACGTGTAACAGTTCACACATAATCTAACATATCGCTCACTCCTTTCAACAACGTCATAAATAAAAAAAACTAGATTTTTCAGGAGATCGTTTTTAAAGTTTAAAAATATAATAAAATGTATTGAAAATAAATATCAAGCCACTTATTGAACTTTTTACTGTGCAATAGATCTTTTTAGGTAAAACCTGAATGTTTTTTCTCCATTTGGTAAATATTTAGTATATTTAAAAAAATAATTAAACAACACATTTTCTTCAAAATGCAAAAACAACACTTTCTGCCCTGTAGCGGGTAAATATTAAGTTAAAAATATGCCGCTTTTGTTGGAATATAGTACGTTTTCTAGGCATTCCGAAAACATGCACAGCTGAAAATGGACGATTTTTGATTTATGACGCTGTTGAAAGGAGTGAGCGATATGTATGATAGTAGAGCGTACAAAAAACAGGGTGTAACATTATAATATTATACAAAATAAGCTCATGTTTAAAAATCACAATTATTTTTGTTTATTTAAACCATCTTACTAAATTAACATCACTCCGCTTCTCTGCAGGGGTAGGCAAAGATAACAAAATGCCACACTACTTTGTTTGTTTTTTTTTAATATTCGCCTTTTCTATTCATGCATCTCCTCATACATACCTACGGATTATCTCAACTCCTGGCGACAGATTTTAAGTATTTGATAATGACATTTTTTTCTTGATTTTCCTCTGCTTCTATTGCCAACTACATTTTCCTCAAAAAATTGTTTTACCATCTCATCTTTATTGTATAATATAAACCACGTTTTTCTTAATTGAGTCGATAATTATTATTGTCTTAGTCTTGCATTATTTTCCCATTTTACCATTCGAACATATACCGTGGCGTAGTTGCGTAGACGCTCTACAGCGAAACTGGCATCGCGGGTTCGATTCCCGCCAAATGCAAAATAAATCCAAGAAAGATTTATTTTCAATTGGTCTGGGTGTTTGTTATGTATATTTCACATTTACCTTCCCTATCCTTACTATCCTACCTGCAGACAAGCCTCTAATAGAGGGTTTGCGGGTTATTCATTAAAAAAAAACTTTTCATACGTATTTTTGGCGAACATTTGTCTGAGAGATCGCATTTCGAATTTGAGTAGTGTGCTTGTCAATCATAAGTAAAATAGTGAATGCTACGCATGTTTTAAGTGACCTTTAAATATTCAGACTCATATATACTTCTTTATCTATGTTAAGATGTCAGAATGTCTAAATAACTCCCATAATAATAAATGGAGAGAGACCCAATTTTCTGAACAAGGATTTGGACTCGCCCAAAACGTTGTGAATTATAAAATCTTTTGTAATAATGTTATTGGTTAAACGGTGCCATAAATAAACCAAGGATTTTTTTTAAATAAATTATTTTCTTAAAGCTACGGGCAGCCTATTTTAAGGTGAGGGATGGTGGTTTTTTTCTATTTTTTCTACATTAATGGTTGGTTACTTTATGGATTATGACCATCGTAAAACGTGCAAGGAGAAAATTCATCGCTTAATGTGACCATTATCGTAAATACGTACATTTTAGGTTCTTTGGATACCCAATATACAATATCATGAAAGCGGCCGCATACTCATTTTACTCAATGTTGCCTTAGTGATTACCAACCTTCGACACATCACTTCAGGGTTATGAGGAGAAGAAAAGGTTAAGAAAAATATAGATTTTTTCACTGATCCATTCGCTTTTTAGCAAGCAGACATCAATAAATAAAAAACAATATAATATTTATAACTACAAATGGACAAAAACTTTAATTTGAAGTTTAAAACTGAAAATAATAATAATATAATAATAAAACCCTTATCCGCACCCCAATGGTGCATAGGGCACTGCTTCATATGAACACAGTGTTATCTTGATCGTTTACACACGAAGGAAAGGTGATCAGCCCTCCGCTTCAGGTACCAGTCCAGGGTAATATTGAATAAATATTACAGTGAAAAAATCACTTATATTTATTTGACCCCCTGGGAATCGAACCCGGGACCTCCAGAACGGTAGCCGAGCGTGCTGACCATTACACTACAGAGGCGGACTGAAAAACTGAAAATACTACGAAAAAACTGAAAAAACTTATATATTTAAAACCATACTTAACATCCTAAATACAAAATAATTAGTAAAAAAAAGACTACGCTTTCTGTCCGTCTATTCTACAGTGAATTCGAGTCGGGGTGGTACGAGTAATGCATTATTAAATAGTGTTATTGTTGCCCAAATCTTAATAATGAAAATAACACTCAAAGTTGCGAAACCGACTCCCACAGAGGAATTGTTTAAAAAATTACAACTTACGACAGCCAACCAACTATATGTCAAAACAATTTTTATATTATTTGCATTTTTTTCTTTGTTTTAAATTCTTTTGCATTACAAAGCATAAATTCAAATACAAAAAATATTAATAAATAAACAAATAAATACAAAAAAAGATCCCACAAAGGCATGGCCTGTGTGTGGGTATACAAAATAAATAGTCATAGTACAGGGTATAAGGGTATAAGTTTCTAAGTAGAATTAGTTAATACAAAATAGCAAAAAACTTAATATAAAATACCAAAAGAAAAATACTTAACTCTCAGAAAACATTTTTTTAAATAAAATTAAAAACTTAAAAACATAAAAATATGAAAAAATAAAAAAGGAAAAAGCTATGTATTACTTTCACATACCTCAAGAAAGCACCTCCCAGCAAATCACACAAGTCACAATTAACATAATTTATGGAAACGTTTATAGAAGTAAAAGTTCCAAAACATAGATATATGCACATAAAACGAAACCTGACACATCTCATTTCATTAAAAGGACTTTGATTATTATGCAATTAAGTAGCACGAGCTGCTTGCTTTATCCATAAAGTCATTGAATAACTAAACTAAGTATAAAAGAGCTAGTTCATAATTGGATAATAAAGGTAGATCTGAAATAGATCGCATTATTTAGCCATGTCACAATTTTCTTTTTATATGGTTTTATAAATAAGTATTGTAAACTGTGCCTTCGCAAGGGAAAACCCAGAAAGGTACATGATTGTATATTGAAATTTATAATTATGTCTACAATGAAAATTAAATACATAAATACAACGTGTTAAGAAGCTGGAAGAACGCTAAACGCTAACTAATAAGATACTTGATTACATTTTTCGCGGCAAATTGGAAGTACTCTCGTATGTTGTTGCTATAAGGCAGTGGTTGCAAACTTATTAGACAAAGAGCCAAATTTGCACATTACAACGATTAAAATGTATCTTGAAAGCCAAATCTGTTTGAAATTCAAGTACCTACAAGTTAATTACAATTTTAGACCTTTATTAAATTACGGTTACATGATTTATTGATTCGGCATTAACTTTATGGAATGACATGATGATTATTGAAAAAAAAAACTTGTATAAATACCACTTAATGAGTTTAATTTCCTTACACACGAATTGTTTCGAAAACTACAGTTGTTCTCATCGTCAGGTGATTAGAAAAAAAACTATAACCTGTCGTTGAAAACAACTGTAGTTTATGAAACTAGTCGTGTGTAATGAAATGAAACTCATTAAGTGTTATTATATGTGTTTTTTTTTAATAAATAACGGGTACACTCAATAAAACTTGATTTTACACATAATTAAGGGTTTTTTCATTGAAATTTTTTTGTTGAAAATAAGGTATCCATAAAAACACTACGAATAATGTCCTTGTATCTCTCTTTTGAAAATTTGATCAAGTCAAGCTTGCATGTTGTAATTTTTACGAAGTTTACAGGTTCTCGTCAATTAGACGATTTCTCAGTTTGATTTAATAAGAGTTTCTGCTTAATAAAAAGCTTCTTTACATCTCACTAATAGATGTCTCTAGTGAAGTTTTAGTGATTCAAGAACAAGGTTTCTAAATTGGTTCATATATAAAGAACTTCCAAGAATTTGAGTATTGTGGTTGTCCATAATGGGTAGAATTGGTGAATGTTACACGTATGTAAAGTGATCACTTAAACCAGCCTATGACGGTCGTCAGCCCCGTAAATGCCCAGACTTCCATATTCTTCTTCATCTTTGATGAGATATCAAAAAATAGTATGATTTAATAAGGTCCACGCTTGAAAAATATTGTTCACATAAATACGTACTGTCAAAGAGCCTTACCGCGGATATATGCTACGGAGCCAAAAAGTCAAAGATCCACATGTAACTTCGAAGCCACACTTCGCCGACCCCTGGTATAAGGTAACGTTCAATTACAGTGAATAGTCTCACATTGCGTTTTGCACGTGTCAGGTTTCAGATGGGAGGAAATGAAATCATCCTCGGCAGGACTTCAGGACACGTTTGAATGGAGTCATGACCTCGATAGTACATGACACGAATAAAATGATGTTTAGGAGAGGAACTGGACAAAGACTTAGAGTAATTTCGGTGCCCTATTACACATAGATGATATTCGACTACAATTTCGAAACCATTGTTGAGCCAAGAGTGCTGAATTCATTGTTTTCGAATTGAGTTCAAGGGCATCATATTTCGACTTCAAATACTTCAAACTTTAATATTGTACATATGTATAAAAGAAAACTTCGAAGAAGTATAGTATTAAACAGCTTTTTCCATCTATATTTTACTAGACCAACGACCAGTTTTCGTCATTACCGACATTATCAGTTTGATGATGTTGGCAACTGGTCAAATATAATATAAGTGTAAAAAGCTATTCAGTTATCGTTTTATTAATGTTTATAAAATTGTCCGCCTCCGTAGTGTAATGGTCAGCACGCTCGGCTACCGTTCTGGAGGTCCCGGGTTCGATTCCCAGGGGGGGTCAAATAAATGTAAGTGATTTTTTCACTGTTATATTTATTCAATATTACTCTAGACTGGTACCTGAAGCGGAGGGCTGATCACCTATCCTTCATGTGTAACGATCAAGATAACACTGCGTTTATATGAAGCAGTGCCCTATGCACCATTGGGGTGCGGATGAGGGTTTTATTTTTATTGTATGAAATTAAGTTCTACCAAGAAATGTCAAAAGAAAGCTTAATAATAAAATATTTGTTTTTAAATGACTTCAGTTCTGTTTTAAGCATACTTGTTTACAATTTCGTCACTTATAATGTCACACTTCCGTTGACTTTGGTTGACAAACGGTTGTATTCTCGAACCCTCCGTTTATTTTGTAATTTAAGTAAAATAAAAGTTGGTAAATATAAAAAAAAACCATGCAGTTATTTTATTAATAACATTTTTAGTTTATCCAAATCTTCGGGTTTCTCCACTAAGGGGTTATTTATAATAACTTCTCAACATATATGAAGAACCATTTGGAAGTCTAAGCATTTACAGTTTATAATACAATTAAATGTTACTGAAATCAAACATAGATACCGTTGCGAACTCACACATGAAGGGACGTGATTTTTATGATAATGGATGAGCTCCAAAACTTTGAGTAGTGTAGTTGTCAATCATGGCTAGATAGTAAATATTTCACAAGTATAAAGTGATCACTTAAACTGTCTATGACAGGTATAAGCCCCAATAAATAAATATGTAAGCCCCCAGACTTGAATTTTCTTCTTCATCAATGTAGAGTTGTAAAAATGTACACAATATTTATTAGGTAGTTAATCGTATTTCAGAATAGCCTCAAAATGTACCATTTCCATTATCTTTGGTTGACAATAGGCTATAAAATGTGGCAAAACGTTACATCATTTCACCGTCCGTAACGCACACACACACACACACACACAGCCCAGCCCGGAAGTAGCGAAGTATAATTTATAGAGGGGGAGGGGGTGTATATTGTCAGAGATTAGAAATCTGGGGGGTGAAAAAGGGAAAAACGTAAACCAATTATCGGTTAAATTGAAAGAACAATGCGGAAAATACACACTGATTTGTTTCGAATAAAAAAAAATCAGTGTACTAAACAAACTAACCAACATATTGATCATTGCGCCGCTATCCCGAAGGAGTGGACAGAAAGAATAGAACGCCATACCATTCTACCTTTGAGAAACAATCTTTGCCTCTTCACATTATTATTATTTTCATTCAAACCCTTATCCGCAGCCCAATGGTGCATAGGGTACTGCATCATATAATATGCAAGAAGAATATGGAAGTCTGAGAATTTATGGGGCTGACGACTGTCATAGGCTGGTTTAAGTGATCACTTTACACACGTGTAACATTCACCAATTCTTAGATGAGATGTCAAATAATAATATGAAAATAACTCCTGTAATTGGAGATGATCCAGATTTCGTGAAAAAGTATTTGAACACACTCAACATGTTGCAAATTATCTTGATTCGTTCTACATTTTCAAATCATCTCAACACACCTTTTAAAATTTATCTGTAATCTTATCTCAGCCTTGTATTTTTTCCTTATTTCACCATTTGAACATCTATCACACATCGTTTTGCCGTACATTCGTCTGAAAGAATTCATTGGGACTGCGTTCAGTATACTTTTATCCTTTTTTTGCCAACTCCATGTTTTTTTTTCAAAACATATTACATATTTAAGTCATATATACATATAATATTCCCGGTGAGTAATTTATATTTCTCATTTTGGGACATGGGATTAAGGTTAACAAGACTGGAACACAAATAATAAAGTATTTTTTTTTTTAAATAACCAAAACTAATCCAAATACATGGCAAAATATAAAAACAATAAACTGGTATAATAAATAGGCATAAGAAGCATATTGAAAAGAAAAAATGAAAAAGACATAAGGTAAGAAGCATATTTAAAATAAACAAATGAGAAAATATAAAAAAACATAAGGTAAAAACAAAATGAGAAAATATGACTAATCACTACATATGCTCGTATATCTTTCCATAAAGTACCTTCTCAGATCATTTATTTTGGATTCCCGAATGGGTTTTATTTTATATATCGCTCATTCCTTTCAAGAACGTCATAAATCAAAAATCGTGAATTTTGAGTTGTGCGTGTTTTCGGAATGCCCAGAAAATGCACTATATACCAGCAAAAGCGGCATATTTTATCTTAATATTTACCCGCTACAGGGCAGAAAATGTTGTTTTTGCATTTTGATGAAAAGCTATTGTTTTATTATTTTTTAAATATACTAAATATTTTTCAAATGGAGAAAAAACCTTCAGGTTTTACCTAAAAAGATCTGTTGCACAGTAAAAAGTTCAATAAGTGGCTTGATGTTTATTTTTAATTCATTGTGATTTCTTTTTAAACTTTAAAAACGTTCTCCTGAAAAATCAAGTTTTTTTTATTTATGACGTTCTTGAAAGGAGTGCACGATATGTCAGGCAGCTGGTTAAGTAGTGTTTATCGGCTCCACATGTATTTTGTTATGTCCTCGTGTATTAAGGTTATGAATTTTCCATATCTTAGGGTTGGTACTAAGACTCTTAACGCATTGTTTGCGGGAAACGCTTAAAAGCGTCTTTAACATACTGTTGGCAGAGAGCGGAAGACGCTTATAAGCGTTCTATTTGCTTACTTTTGGTAGAGCGGAAGAGATGCCAAAAAATATTGCACATATCGGAATTGGGTTTGCAGTCACTTGTGGTTAGTATAAGACCCTAATTAGTATGCTTATTAGGGTTGAGTTGATGAAAAAACCGCCCGCCAACAATGTGTTAATAATAAAATTTTAAATGCAGAATGCATCGAAACACGTATTACAATAAATTTTAAGAAAAAGTGGTTATTACTAAGTGAAATTTAAGTAAAATAAAAAGATACGATTATTACCCCAAAGTGATTGCCGAATCAATTAATGAAATAAATGATTCTCACCCTACATTATTTTTCACGGCCACTGTATATCGACTAAGTGCCTTTCGGGTTATTCCGTGTTAATGACCGCCTTTGCGGGGTCAATTAAATTATTTATTTGATACATTTTTTATTATTTAAATTGAAGTTTCGCTAGTTGAAGCCACACACGAGATCCGTGCAGTAATGTGGGCGGCGACCTTACAGACATCTTGATAAGATAATTTTATTTATCTCCAAGATCTGCGACTGACTTAAGTTAATGGAAGCTGTAAGACAAACGGTAAGTTTTCTCACTTTTCGTACAGTCATACATCATTCTATTAGTACAGGCCTGGCCAACCCATATAGCATCCCGGGCCGCATCGATGACTTAAAATTTTCCCAAAGGCCGCATACAGACATTATATTTTTTTTTATAACAACGAATTTCATACTTACTGATTTTTTGTAAGTACATATTATAAATAATTCGAATGCAAAGGTAATCGGAAAGTAAAATCATGGTAATTGTGAAGAAAGAAAACATTACTACGACCAGAAGTGAGTAGCAAACATACCGTAGTCATACAGGAGAAAGTGACCAAGTGCATTTTTTACAAAAACGTGATCATTAACTATTTGATATCTTACTAGCTTAATATTGCCCTGAAAAAATCCCGAAGGATTTTAAACTTCGAGGTATAATATATAGACTTGTTAAAAATGACTAACTGCATTGGTGTTTATTTTCTTGCCAAAGCAAAAGTGACTTAAATGGCCCTCCTGAACATTTTACGTTTAGTTAGTTGGTCACTTTCTCCTGTACGACTACGATACAATGAACAAACAAAAATGTATTGGTATAGTAATAAACATTTTGAAAAATTTCAACAATCAATGTTATTAAAAAAAAATTAAACCCTTATCCGCACCCCAATGGTGCATAGGGCACTGCTTCATATAAACGCAGTGTTATCTTGATCGTTTACACAACCCGGGACCTCCAGAACGGTAGCCGAGCGTGCTGACCATTACACTACGGAGGCGGACATGTTATTAATTAGGACACATAAATAAACAGTATTAACATTTTTATTTTAATAAAAACCAATTTATAAATGACCACCCAGTTCGAGATTTGAGTTTTTTTTTCGCTTACTTATTTTTTCTAAATCTATTTCAATGGTTGAAGTAGCACATTTTAACTGGTTTTCGAGATTTTTTGAGATGCGTTTAATTTGTAATGCTGAAGAGCGTGCGAATGGATATTGTTCACTGTTTTTATAACAACATGGATGACTTGGCTCATAGAATACTTGAGGGCATAAATTTTGGTGATGCATCAAACTGTGTATCACAAATATATCACTGGTTTAAAAATATTTTCTTCATACATGGCCGCGGGCCGCGGGTTGGCCACCCGTGTATTAGTAATTAAACTGACAAACATCAGCCCTTGTGTGAGGAATCAGGGCGTCTTGTCGGAAACAAATGTCTGAAAAGGATTCAAGGAGGAACTATTTACAAAATGTTTTATGTTTAAATAAATATTTCAAGACTTTCATTAATATATCAAGGTTGATGACGAAGTCTAATGAGATGAGAACACATTACTTTTGGAAATTTATAAGGCTTATGACTCGTCATTGGCTAGGTTGAGGATTGTATTCAAGGATTGTATTCAACTGTATTCAAGGATTGACAACCACTTTACTCAAATATCGGAAAGTTATATATATATATGCTTCAATTAAACAGATCATGAATCGTATGATCTTTTGATGATACTTCAACCTAATTGGTTTAAATCGTAGAATAAGAATTTAATGGAGTAATTTTGTGAAAGTGTACAGTTGTTAAAAAATTTACATATTTTTAAAAATTCGTACATATATGAATATGTACGAATTTTGTGTATGGACATATACAGATAGGTATGTATTTAATTTATATACGTTTTTTTTTTACATTTTAAATATATATATATATATATATATATATATATATATATATATATATATATATATATATATATATATATATATATATATATATATATATATATATATATATATATATATATATATATATTTATCAATATATGTAACATACATTAAATTCTAAAACTTGAAATATTTTAATCAAACACAGATAAGTCAACTAAATTGTTTCATTTATTTTTAACCGTCTTAACAATGCGAAACATTTGGCACAATATTTTGTTTGTTTTTATGTTATAAATAAACATTTAAGTAGACTGATGTTGATTTAAATATTTTAAGCATAACATGGAGTTGTATAAAATAAACGCCAAGTCAATAAATACGTTAAATTCTTGATGACATTTTTTTCACCTCTGATTGTCGTTTCATTTATCTCGACATATCAATGAAAGGAACTGAAAGTCGTTCACGAGATGATGGAAAGATATTCATAATTTATGTGATTTTTGAACGCCGCCGCTCTATATTAATTATTTGTAATTTAATAATAAGCCTTTGTGAAAATCTACCCCATCTTTCAACCTAACGAAGGTCAAAACTCTTTACGAGGCCGAGGGCGAGGGTGAGGCCGAGGGTGCAAAATGCTTTAAATTGGGGGCTAAATTGAGTAAAAGCATTCAGAAAGATTCTAAAAATAACTAAGTACATTTTTATAGGCAAGTTACTCGTAATTTAAAATTTGTTGACTGTAAATAATAAGTTGAAATTTTTTAAAGGCAAGTTGTAATTGGTAATTAAAATTTTACTGACTGTAAATAATGAGTAGGTTTTGTAAAAATTAATCTGGAGAATTCTACATGGATAATGAAGAATATGAAAGTCTGAGTATTTACATTGCTTACGACCTGTCACAAGCTCGTTAAGTGATGATTTTAAATTTTTATGCAGCTAAAAAAATGACGCATTAAAAATCATGTTTTTAGCCGTCTTCCAGTATCATTTAAAATAATCCAGTTAGGATCTTGCGTACATCTAAATAAAGGATCTCAGCTAAATAAAAGCTTTCTCAAACTAACCATGGAAGGCTCCCGTGAACTCAAACATAGAGCTCCATGAGGTTTATTATATTTATTTACTTATTCACAAAAACGCCCAGAGGGCTTTTACAAGTAAAAATTCATGTTACAAATAAATAAAGGGTTGTTATAAGTATAAGTTACAAAAAATATAGAGTTGTTAAAAGTACAAGTTACAAAAAATATAGAGTTGTATTAAGTATAAGTTATAAAAAAAAATAGAGTTAAATACCATATGCATGATTTTTTTTAGTAGCTTGGTTGTCAATCATGGGGAGTATTGTGAATGTTACACGTGTGTAAAATGATCACTTAACCAGGCTATGACGGGTTATAAGCCCTGTAAATACCCAGACTTCAATATTCTTGATCATCTATGTTGAGATATCAATATGTAAAAATAACTCTTAAGAGTGGAGTAACCCAGTAGTGGAGAAACCCAGATTTGTGAACAAGAATTAGGAAATAATAAAAAATCTTGTGAATAATCAGGAAGTTCAGTGTTGACTAAAATTTAATTGACAGAAAAAGAAAAACTACGAATTTCCTCATTTTCAGTTACATTTGCACCGCGTGAATATTTAAAAAAATAGAGTAAACAAATAAAGCCTACAAACAAACCTGTGAAACCTATTTTTTTTTTAAGATTTTTTTCCCCGATTATTATGTATTCTTTGGCACCCCCGTCTCTTTAACGTAATTACAAGATACGCAATCAATCATGGCAGACAGCATACTTCTTGACGATATTGTATATCCAGAAGCATTGCAAAATAAAATCAATTGGAAATGTCCGCTTTCTCCTTTCTTTCTTTTCCATTCAACCAGACTGAACAAAAACGCGTGGCCCGACATAGCAAGTTTATTAAAATATTACAATTTATGTATATAGTACCAATATGGTATGTATATAGTTAGGTACTTGTACAAACATACTTATTAGTTTGCGTGATGTTGTGCAATATTGAGTTAGTAACCTACCTGTTAGATCTAGGCATGGCCGTTAGTATTAGATTCATGCAAACCTTTTCGTATAATTTATTCAAATCTACCTTCTTTATGGATTGTTTAGTTTAAAATTATTCATGAAGTCTTTAAACGCCAAAGTTATTCTCTTCTAGAACATATTTTAGCAAAATTCTACCATATACACAAACGTTTTTTTGACATACAAAAATACAGTTTTTACTGAACAATTATTACCCTAAGATCTTGTCAGAAATCAATGAAATTATTACATTATTACGTTAATGAATTAATTGCCCAAATTAATATCGCTTTGCTTTTATTCGTATTTTCAAATTATTATTGTAACATATTGATGTTTTTTTTTTGTATTTCATTACTTTCACAAATGAACGTGTTTGTATATATATATATATATATATATATATATATATATATATATATATATAAATATATATATATATATATATATATATATATATATATATATATATATATATATATATATATATATATATATATATATATATATATATATATAAATATAATAATAATAAAACCCTTATCCGCACCCCAATGGTGCATAGGGCACTATGTCATATAAACGCAGTTTTATCTTGATCGTTTATACATGAAGGAAAGGTGATCAGTCCTCCGCTTCAGGTACCAGTCCATGGTAATATTGAATAAATATTACAGTGAAAAAAATCACTTATATTTATTTTACCCCCCTTGGGAATCGAACCCGGGACCTCCAGAACGGTAGCCGAGCGTACTGACCATTACACTACGGAGGCGGACAAATTCAACAAAACTTGCCAACAGGAACACACAAAAAATCAAATATTTATTACGTTTGGTCTAAGAAACTTTGAGCGTTACTCAATAAGCCGTATAACCTGATTCTACATACTACCTTCATACGATCACCAAATAACCGGAACTAAGTTTAAAGATTTGAAATACACTGTATCATTCGGTAATGTCATGCAAAGAGCGCGTGACTTATTACAGAGCAATAAATAATAAATGAATTAATAAACATGTATTATGAAATGAACCACGACACGGCAAACTCTAGTTAGGACACGTTTCTGTAAATTTAAAATCATAAATACTTATGATACATCGCTCACTCCTTTCAAGAACGTCATAAATCAAAAATCGTAAATTTTTAGTTGTGCATGTTTTCGGAATGCCCAAAAAATGTTCTATATCCCAGCAAAAGCGGCATATTTTTAACTGAATATTTACCCGCTACAGGGCAGAAAATGTTGTTTTTGCATTTTGATGAAAAGGAATTGTTTAATTATTTATTTTTAATATACTAAATATTTTTCAAATGGAGATAAAACCTTCACATTTTACCTAAAAAGATCTGTTGCACAGTAAAAAGCTCAATAAGTGGCTTGATATTTATTTTTAATACATTGTGTTTTATTTTTAAACTTTAAAAACGTTCTCCTGAAAAATCAAGTTTTTTGATTTATGACGTTCTTGAAAGGAGTGAGCGACATGTTCATGATAAATTTATTAATCTTTTATCTTTGTAATTTTTTCGTAATAATTTCGCTAATATATCTAGAGGGAAATCTCTCTCCATATTCCAGAAACATTATAGCTACATATGAATAAGGCACGCTCTAGCGTAACTATAGGTTTTATCGATTTAAAAGTTATGTTTTAAACAAACGATGTAATAAGTTCGGCTGAGTAAACGAAACATGAATTGGAAATAGATGATCATGTTTGCGTTTCATCATACCAGATTGCATCTCTGTTTGTTAGATAAGCATTCCGTACACTTTGTAAAATATAACATTTTACATATACAGTAAAATCATGTATAGGTAGATACAACCGCTTGAGCGCTGAAGGAATTTCACTCAAAAGCATCAGAGTACGCTTTTAAGATATTTTCAGTTTCTGAAATTAAGGCTTTAAGTTTCAGGGCCTAAGTTATCTACACTACGTAGTAAATGTTATTTTGTAACTCACTATAATTCCAACCCTGGGATACATGTACTTCTTAATCGTTAAGTGTAAGTCAAGTCAAAACATATTAATGGATTTAAACTCCTCCAAAGTTAAGGAAATACAGAATTTGTGAACAATATTTTAATATTTATATTGACTGAACCAATATTGAACTACCCTCCTTAACCTTATAAGTTTTTCTAAATATAAAAACACAACAGCTACTTGCCTAAACCGGGATTCCAACATACTCTGGGAGAAAAAAACACCTTCCACCATCCTTTTGATTTGATTAATTTCATCAAATTAATATAATATTTCGGGAAAATTCAAATTAAAGGTTAATTAAAAATTAAATAAATACTAGCCCCGTGAGCATTGGTTTGGTTTGGAAGTTGGAAGCAGGATATAGTATCCCGTTCTCCCACTATTAGCAATATATTTTGCTGGGATACCTGTAGACGACAGGGTTCATCCCATTTTCAAACAAATTGTTCGATTTGAAGTAGAAAGTTGACTCTGAAAATATTGTTTATTACTGAGTATTGCGAGTATTACTGAATACGAACATTTCGTAATACTGATTTCAATATGAAATATGGCAGTCTCAATTTTTTTGTGATTTATGTACATACTTTTTAAAAATATGTGTTCATCTGTTTTAACATAATATATATGAAAAAAAAGTATTTTCCAATATTAACTCTATTAACTAAGCTATTTAGTTGTTATTTTATCATTATGCAAAATACAGTTTAACCAATATAAACCTTATGGTTTTATATCTTACAGTATTCTAATACTTGTGTACATTTTTCATCTAGGTGACAATATAATAATGAATTTAAATACATTTTACGAATATTCTGATATACACAACGAGCTTTTCTGCCGCGATTTACTAACTGCATAAATATGGAAGTTCAACCCTTTTTGTACGTAAATGAACGGAACCCTCTACGCTAAACCTAAACTAAACTAAACCACGTACGCGACAAACTATCGCTTCGCCCTTTTTTTAACTCAAGAAAATATATTTTTCACGGAGGTTTGTTTTACCTTTTGAGCTTTGTTTATTTTATGGTAATCTAGATTTTTTTTATTTGTAACTATGTAAAAAAAATATATGGTATTTGAAAATGTTTAAAGCTTATGTAAAATGAATACTGGATATTTTCTCAGAAAGATTTATATCAATACAGTAAAATAATTAATATTTATATTGATCCAACATTGTATAAAATCGCGTATATTTATTTGACCCCCCCTGGGAATCGAATCCGGGATCTCTAGTAAGATAGCTGAGGGGGCTGACCATTACACCACGGAGGCGTACGTATGTATATATATATATATATATATATATATATATATATATATATATATATATATATATATATATATATATACATATATTACGAGATTTTCTGCGCCTAGGTCACATGTAATATCATCTTCACACAGGCTGTGACAGACGCACACATCCATCTTCTACTAATAAAAAAGACTTAAATAATACAAGTCAAGAAAACCGTCATCCCACGTAGCCCCATGGCAGACAACAAAATTAACTGGGAAAAGTCGTGAGAAGCGTCACAAACGGCTTAAATATATTTTTTGAACACCCTAAACGCATAAAAATGATTAAAGTGAAATATTTTTTTTAATTTTATTTTGATTAATTGATTCGGCAGTCACTTTGTTGTACAATCTATCCATTTTTAATATTAGTTTTATTTAGTTTTATTTGTGTTTGAAAATGAAGCGGAATGCATCGAAACACGTGTCACAGTAGATTTAAAGAAAGTGGTATTTACTAAGCACATACTGATACTTAGCAGCACATAATAAAATATGTATTTTTAAATAAATAAAACTCAAATTGTCATTTTAACGAGTTTTATTTTAAACTCTATTTTTCCAATTGGTTTCGCTAAGCACCCTGTCTTCTCAAGGGATAGAACGTACCAATCCCTGAAGAAGGCAAGGCGCCTGTGTCTATTTATTCAATAAATTGATTCGAAACTGAATATTCCACATAGTGAACACCATACACAACATACCATCCATGTTATTATAGCATCTCAAATAAACTAAATATAACTCTGTAAAGCGCAGTGTAGAGTGATCATCTCAGTTCGTCACTTGGTCATCCCGTATTTCTCCAGACATGAACGTTAAGTAATGCACCCATTCATATTCCAGGCGAGTATTTTTAAGAGCGAAAACTCCAAGAGGTCATTTTCATTTACATACTTTACGACTAACAAAGTGCTGAACGTTATATTTTCTCGTGTAATGGCGGCAAAGTGATGTCGCTGTCAGATATTTGAATCGTAATTGAAATTAACGCGAGCCAAAAATGTAATAAGATGCAAAATGTATTTTTAAACATATTATAGATGAGAGTAATGTGGCAATATTTGTATTCTACGCAATTCGCATAACAAGTAAAATTAAAGCTCCCTTAGCACTTAAAGGCGGGATATTCGATAGCCCGCAACTTAATTTTCTTTAAACCCAGGTAAAATTGAACGTATTTGATTTATTTTTAAAACATCGTTTTTGTATTGCTAAAATAAGTAAATTTATGTTTTTTTAATGAAAAGCGTTATTGAAAGGTGAGGAATTAAAAAAAATATATGTAAAAATATTTTTTATGTATATACATTTATATTTTATACATTTATATTTGTATTTTTTATTTTACATATATATTTGTGATCTCACCCTTAATGTCGCGTCCTGCCGTGGATTCGTATACAGTTGAACACGATGCCATCTCTAAATGTCTAAATAATCAAATGGCAAAAAAGGTCTAAATTATCAATGACTAAAAAAAGTTGTTCAATGCTGCAGTTGGATGTTCACCGGGTTTGTTTTTTAAATGTAAAATATCGCGAAAGTTTGACGCATTAATAAATTTTCTTGACAATTCAACGGATATTACTTATTTCATTTACCCAAAACATTTTTCATTATTTTATGCATAGGTAGTTATCTGATTGAGTTTTTAAATGTTTTTACAAAAAATTAGTTTTTTTCTGTTTCACAAAAAATGTATCTTATTGTACTATTCTTTAAAGTTTCATTAAAATTTATTCATTTATAAAAATAAGTTACGATGATTTTAGTAAATTTTGCAATATTTTCAAATTTGCACAAAAAAGTGCGGTCCCTTGCGCATATGACGCAAAATTACTACCCATCATTAACGTGTTAATGAGTATCGTTTCGCATAACGAGTGACGCAGAAGGGTGTCTTTGTGGAAATTTTGTCTTGGGTCTGAGACTAGAGGTGGTTAACTACGATATTGAAGAGCTTCTAGAAGAAGAAGCGTCAAGAACTGTCCGTCGAAGAGCTTGTGGAGATGTTGGATTGTGTTCCACAGCAAGAAGTTATGGAAGAGAAGTTTGTTACTGGGGAAAAAGGAAGTAGCAAAGCATCAATCTTCTGGGGCAATAAGACAAATGATCAGTATAGTATAACCTCTATATTACAGACTTTTATTTAACGAAATTCGGATATAACGGACAAAAAATTCAATCAATTGTGAACAAATTCAAAACGTCCTGTTTATTTATATATGCTTATATTCGAGTGTCGACCCATGTAAAAAAAATAGCTCCCATGATAATTATGTCTCAAAACTTTAAAAGTTCAAATAAAGCTTGTTTCATTTTTCAAAGCAGGATTACTGAAAGCTAGCGTGCCGATATCAAACAGCAACGTTACTTCACAAAGAGTGACCTCAGACTATTGTCAATTTTTATCTAAATACAGTGTTTATATTAAATTTGTAAAATTAATCTTCATGTTTGATTTATTTTAAACCAATTTTTATATATTGTTTTGTATATTACCAATTGAAGCACCAATCAACGACAGTGTTAAAACCGATTAAACAGAATATTTTACATATAAATTTTAAATTGTTGTATTTCTCTTAAGATGTTCATACTCTCTGTCTCTTACATTAAATCTCTCTTATTTTTGACTAAGCCCAGTTTCCTTTGTGACCACCCTAGTATTATGTTAAACTGTGAAAAGGTGTCGCCTTACACTTAATTGATAGTTAAGAAGAAACCATTTTGTGGGTTTCCAGCAGCTTAATTAGGTATTGCTTAGTTATATAGAAAACAAAATACACCGTCATCTTTTATTTTCTAATAGAAGGGTGTTAGTTACCTAATTAAATTTTCTTGTTCGTTTGGAATTGGGTGAATAGCTTGTGATGATAACGTAGGGAAGATCAAGGACGAGAGCAACAAGAGAAGATTGCCCATGCACACAAATGATCTGTCGACAAATAAACGGTGGACCATCCGGTTCATCTACGATCACTTTTACGTACAGAAGTATGATGTCGCTGTGTAATGCCGAACATAATAACTTAACTTAATGTACCGACACAGATAGGCTAACGCCGGCGCCAGGAGATGGACCAGATGACCCGCCGTATGAATGCATGAAAACATGAAGTTTTAGAAATGGAATGTGAATGAAACAATTTACAATTTCATTAAATAAATATTCATACGCGCTTTCAGAGTTTTTCACATCCATATATTATTTCGGTACAACTGTGTAAGTGTGTGTGTGTGTGTGTGTGTGTGTGTGTGTGTGTGTGTGTGTGTGTGTGTATGTGTGTGTGTGTGTGTGTGTGTGTGTGTGTGTGCGTGTTTGTTTGCGTGTGTGTGTGTGTGTGTATATATATATATATATATATATATATATATATATATATATATATATATATATATATATACATAAATATATATTTATATATATATATATATATATATATATATATATAAAATATATTATTACAGTTCATCGTTTATGTGTGAGAAATTTCATCATTTTTTTTGGATTTGTGGCAGGGGGTTAAATCCTGGTGAAATATAGCATTACCATTTGACCTTCGATTTTGTATCTCTGGTAGCAGCGTTTCCAGTAGAATTGGATGATACTTCTCGCTATTCATCGTCTCAGTCTCTGGAACAAGCGGCCTTGGTCCATAATACGAGGGAACCCCCAAAACATTGTTTTAGAGGTGTTGAAAATGCGAAAAAAAAGTTTTGTTTCATTCAATCTGTTCGATACTGTATCGCAGGCCCTATTTAAAAATGAATTTTGATAGGTATGCGTTTTAGGGATTTTCAATAAAGTTTTGATTGTGGTCTGTGCTAACGTAACTCTAATTTATAAGCTTTCGGCGACCTACATTATTTTTTAAGATTCTGTAAAGGAAAATAGATGGAAATGTTATAAAAGTGTTTTTTAGAGGGTGTTAAAATACGTAAAAAAAGTTTTGTTTCAATTAATCTGTTCGATACTGTATATGCAGAATTCGACGAATTCCAATCAATCAAATAGCACTTGGGAATTGATTATGAGACACGAATGTGAATTAATCCGCTGAGATAAGCGCAATAGTATTGTATACAGAGTCCTCATAGAAAGATTATTAAAGCACAATCAATATATGTATATCAACACATATGTGCAGATTTAGATAGATGAATTAATTACTTCCCCCTATTCCGTAGCGCGATATGATATCTCTGCATTGGGATTTCCGGCCATATCGTTTTGGAATTATAGCTACATCACGACAGGTATCTTCTAATTTTCTTGAATGTTTTTCGCAGATACTTCGTGGCACATTTTATAAACTTTATAAAATTAAACAACTTTGTTTTAATCACTTTTTTTATTATTAGTACACTTTAACCTACCGGTTTCGACAAGAGCCTTGTCATCAACAGGGTTTATTAAATTCTAAAACATTGAAATACTCATAATTGATTACATTCTCTTATCAAAAACTTCCACACACTCCGTAAAAATCCTAAATGTTATTTTTATTTTGCATTGCGTAGCAACCCCAAATAACAACTAATGGAATCACCCAAAAACAGTATGAAGCCGCGCGTTTAACAAACCCTGATGATGACAAGGTTATTTTTCGAAACCGGTAGGTTAAAATGTACTTATAATAAAAAGGTGGTTAAAACAAAGTTGTTTAATTTTATAAAGGTATCTTCTACATCCAGGGCCAAATTTTAAAATGAAAAAAAGGATCACTTCAAAGTGATCCTTTACCTGCCAATTTTTGAGCGGTTGTAAATTTTTTTTTGAACCGTAAACCGGTGTCATTTTTTTAGCTATTTGAACCTAGGTTAACTCTTCTGAATTCAATAAAATTATTTGAGACCGCTCAGATTCACTCAAATCACATTTTGTTGGCGTTTTAATGTAAAATAATAAATATAATTTTTTGACATGATGAAAAAATAATAAAAATGATAAAAAATTATAAAATTGAAAACAATAATTTTTTGACATCTCATCAAAGATGAAGAAGAATATGGAAGTCTGGGCATTTACGGGGCTGACTACCGTCATAGACTGGTTTATGTGATCACTTTACACATATGTGACATTCACCAATTCTACCCATTATTGACAACCACACTACTCAAATTCTTGAAAGTTCTAAATATATGAACCAATTTTGAAACATTATTCTTGAATCACTTGAACTTCACTAGAGAAAAAAAAAGAAAATAACTCCTGTAATTGGAGATAATCCAGATTTTGTGAACACACTCAAAATGTTATAAAATAATGAAGGCTTAAATTAAAACCATAGAAAAAAATCGCACTTATTTACTGATTATAATAACCGGAGGGGAACGTTTAAATACAAAATGACCACTGTTTTAAAAAAAAACCACGCCCCTAATTGTCGTAGGTCGGGATAACAGCAAGTAATTAGTAGGTAAACTCCATCGAAATACAATACAATGCGAAAAGATTGCAAGAATTCTAAGAATTGCAGTATTCAAAGACATAAACCAATTCTGTAAGGGGTGCCTAATACATATTGCTCACTCCTTTCAAGAACGTCATAAATAAAAAATCGTTAATTTTCAGTTGTACATGTTTTCGGAATGCCCAGAAAATGCACTATATCCCAGCAAAAGAGGCATATTTTAAACTTAATATTTACCCGCTACGGGGCAGAAAATGTTGTTTTTGCATTTTGAAGAAAGGGTATTGTTTAATTATTTTTTTAAATATACTAAATATTTTTCAAATGGAGAAAAAAACCTTCAGGTTTAACCTAAAGAGATCTGTTGAGATGTCAAAAATGTAAAAATAAACCTAAGTGGAGAAACCCAGATTTGTGAACAAGTATTTGGACACACTCATAATGTTGTGTTGTTATTTTAATTGCTTTTCGAATAGAGGCATGTATGGCTTATATTTCTATGTGTTAATATGTTTTTACTAGGCAGACCATGGTTTAATAATTCTCACTTTCATGTCACATTATCTATATGAAGTGTGTGTAATTCTCATGCAAAGAGCTATGTCATGTTATATGGTACAGTAGCCGCCCAGCACGTGCCTCTTTTGTCAAACGCTGAAGCACACTTGCCGTTTTTTTATTAAAAGCGCTACCTGCACACGTTTAAAATACTCATTTATCATTTTCACCCGTTTTCTAAAAATAAATTCATAAATAAAATAAAAAAAATATGTGTAAATTAACAAGTTAGCCTTCAAAGTGTCGCGTCTCGAATCATGATAAATAACAAGTCGACATGTTTAAAAAGCGTAACTTTATTAAAAAACAACTTAATAATTAATATTGATATCTCAACATACATGAAGAAGAATATGGAGGTTTGCGTTAGGTTACCTGTCACAGACTTGTTTAAGTGATCACTTTATACACGTGTAACATTCACCGTTCTACCCATGATTGACAACCACACTACTCAAATTTCGGATTAAAAAAAACTACTTAACTCAACTGTAGATGGTGCCGAGAACTCGCATGTGAAAGAAGGTGTCAATTTAAAGATAAATACGAAATTTGAGTTTGTGGTTGTCAATCATGGGCAGAATGGGGAATCTTACTACACTTAAACCAGTCTATGGGAGGTCGTAAGTCATGTAAATACCCATACTTCCATATTATTCTTAATCCTTGTCAAAAAACGTGAAATAAATTACTAAGGAGTGGAGCAAAATCATCAATTTGTCAATAAAAATTTGGAGACACTCGAAATATTGTGAATACTTTTAATTTTTGTATTTATTGCTCAAAACCTTTTTTAGAGTAGGGGTTGACACCCTTTAGTGATTGATTGAAAAAATCCAAACGATTTTATATTTTTAATTGCTATATTTTGTATGTACCATAATTACCCTTTTCCACATAAACTCTTATTTGTATTTATCTTTTATGATTCAATAAATGAATTTACCGTCATTAGATCACTCTTATCATTCGTTTATTTATTGGTAATATTTTGTTCTAACCTGATAACCAAATTAGATGTACTGAATTATGGGAGCAATAGAAATTATCAAATAAAACCCTTCAAATACATGGTAACATCAATATTTATCTTATCTTTATGCGGTAAAAAATCAACTATTAGAGTTTCGGATAATCATATACAAACATATATCGTAGTCGTACAGGAGAAAGTGACCAACCAACAAAACGTAAAATGTTCAGGAGGGCCACTTTAGTCACTTTTGCTTGGCATGAAAATAAACATCAATGCAGTTAGTCGTTTCCAACAAGTCAATATATTATACTTCCAAGTTTAAAATCCTTTGGGATTTTTTAGGACAATAATAAGGTAGTAAGATATCAAATAGTCGATGATAAAGTTTTTTGTAAAAAAAAATGCACTTGGTCACTTTCTCCTGTATGACTACGATATGTATGTATGTATGTATATTGGAAATGAAATTTTCTGGGATAATTATCCATTTCGTATTCGGTGGCTTGAATAACTTCTTTAAACATGGTGTCTCAAAAACAGTTAATAATCATAAAAATTGTGATATACTATAGATACTTGATAATGCACATATATGTAGGTCATTGTGACTACTAGTTGTAATGACAGGTAAAAAAAATATGTTTATTAAGACTTTAATACTCTACTTTACCTCGATGTTGTGTATACCATGGTAACAAATGGAGATATTTTGTTATTTATTTTAATAAAGTTTTTTTATTTCCATATTTCCTTTTTTAAATTAAACTCTTGCATTTTAAGACCGCGATTTATTAAAAAAAAACTTATATGTGGTTTTATCCATTGAAAAAAAAAACTATTGTGCTTTGAAAAAATGTATTGAACATTTTTAAAAACTTATCTAAATAAAATACCAATAAAATAAAAACATTTTCCTTTCATAATAGTTTCTTTCCATAAATGACACAATACGAAAAATTAAATAAAATAAGGTCTAACTGACTGATTAAGGAAATGTATATTGTTTTTATATCTCACCACTGTTCAATTGGAATAGCTTAATATAAATATCACATCTGTATCAATTGATGGGGGCACTATCAGTCACACTGTCAAATCCATTAAATAACTAGTCGCATGTGAAAATAATGTAAAGTATATTTGCGCATTAAAAAAAATGAAAATGGAAGTTAATGGTAAAAGTTACACGAGTATTTATTGATTTGGCGTTGAATTTGTAGAACTCCATTTTAATTTATGTATTAATTTTAAATCAAACACAGATTTTTTGAGTCTACTAAGTAGACTAAAAAAATCTGTGTTTTATTTAAAATTAATACATAAGTTACACGAGTACATAAAGTTATCACTTAAGCTAGCCAAACGCTAGGTTTAAGCTTTGAAATGCTCGGACTTCCATCTTCTTTCCTATAAAAACAATAGAGGTTTCATCTCCAGTTGAGACACCTATCCTATAAATATTTATCATTCATTCAAACCCTTATCCGCACCCCAATGGTGCATAGGACACTGCATTATATAAACGCAGTGTTATCTTGAGCGTTAACACACGAAGGAAAGGTGATCAGCCCTCCGCTTCAAGTACCAGTCCAGTGTAATATTAAATAAATATTAGAGTGAAAAATTCACATATATTCATTTGACCCACCTCTGGGAATCGAACCCGGGATCTCCAGAATAGTAGCCGAGCGTGCTGGCCATTACCCCATGGGCTATCCTATAAATATACATATATAGAAATATTGCTCGCATATTCACTTATTAAAGAAGTGAAAGGGCGTCTAAAGTTCAAATTTATAAACATTTTAAGATACTATTTTGAATTACTGAAATTTTGAAACGCCTGATAGGGTAGCATGTTATTCAGCACAAAAAAACTAATACCAGATTCAGTTTGTAATATGCATGTGATTGCATGGTTATTTCATATTTTCATGAAAAATGTTTGGTTCGAAAAAGGATATCAAACGTAATCACGCTCTTGTTTTTATGTACGTACCTACATAGGTCGAAGCAACGTATAAAACTGAGAACGTAATTTGCATGTATATAAAACTCAACCATTCCTGTATATGAGAAATCTGAATACGCAAATTCAGAGAACAGAAGGTAAACTAACGATGCTCTTTGTTGCTGTATGAATTTGAATCGTTAGGTGATTAAACCACGGTTAAATAACTTCAACTATCACCAATCACCGCTGGATATTCATAATTTGATGAAATAATAACTTTAAATTATTATGGCGCTCCTTTTGAATGTTATTTTATCTGATCTCTGTATAGCCTTTTGATACTTGAACTCAAATTTCACACGAAGCTTGTCAACGTAATTTTTCAAAACAATTGCAGTATTTCAATTTTCCATAACACAAAAGGTAGGTATTTAATCTACTGATTTGGTATAATATTAACTTTGTGGAATAATATGAGGATTTAATATTAAATTCAACACTTATATAAGACCAATTAGATGAGTTGATCAATGTAAATACGAGGTTTCGAGAACTAAAAATGTTCTCAATAACAGGTAAAAATACAAACTGTTTACATAAATAAATCATTCGTATTATACCATTTTTGAGTTTATCAATGTGAATATGACTTATTAGTCGCGTTTACTCAAAATAGTATTTAACAAGTGTTTTATTTTTTAGTATAAATATCATAGGCATTTTATTTAAACTATCAACCTTCATAGAGATTTATTTTATTCAGTCATCGTCATTGTTGACACTAAAAGGACCCGAAATTATCGAGATCGCAAGAAAACAATTTATTTTTGCGGATTTCGTATTTTCTCCGCCATAAATGCAAAAACCCGTTCTTCACTCGGTAGAAAAATGGATATATCATACTCTACATAGTAAATGATCACGATTTTTAAAATCAAAGTCTCGCACTGTGTTTCGTTTCGTGTAAGCTAGAAACCATAAATTCACTTATTTCACAGGTTTTTTTAACAATTACGCCACGAAGAATAATCAGTGTTATAAAGCATGCCTAATGTATTAAAAATGTTTAATCGGTTTGAGGAGCTTTTCTGCTTGTAGGATCATATACAAGAAACGTAATTATACATGAAAGAACATATTATGAATTATGATTACTTAAGTAAAATGAATTTTCCTTAAACCTTTATTTTAGCGGCTTATCTGCAGTTAGGATAGTAAGGATAGGTAAGGCAGATATGAAAAGTACCTTACAAATATCTGGACCAATTGAAAATAAATATTTATTGAAACTGTTTTTCATTTGAGTTGATCAAACCAGTGATGGCAGTTTCACAGTCGAGCGTCTAGCTACGCTACAGCGCCTATCGACACGAAGGAATCCAAAGTGTTAAAAGAGACTTGCAGCAAAGCTTAGGGCACCAGAGGTTGCATACTCGTACTAGCTTGTGTAACTTTGATACTGCTAATATGTTGATAGAATTAAGATGAGTCAATAAACAAAAGTCTTTAAATACTTAATTAATTAGTTAGTCTGAATTCATAAAGATTTTTTTCATTGGATCATAATATACATATCGCTCACTCCTTTCAACAATGCCATATTTAAAAAAAACTTGATTTTTCAGGAGATCGTCTTTAAAGTTTAAAAATATAATAAAATGTATTAAAAATAAATATCAAGCCACTTATTGAACTTTTTATTACGCAACAGATCTTTTTTAGGTAAAACCTGAAGGTTTTGTCTCCATTCGAAAAATATTTAGTATACTAAAAAAATAATTAAACAATACCTTTTCTTCAAAATACAAAAACCACACTTTCTGCCCTGTAGCGGGTAAATATTAAGTTAAAAATATGCCGCTTTTGGTGGGATATAGTACATTTTCTGGGCATTCCGAAAATATTCACAACTGAAAATTGACGATTTTTGATATTTGACGTTGTTGAAATTAGTGAGCGATATACACTATTTGAAAATAATAAAAATAATATTCATATTTTAATAATAACAACACAATCGAATTGATCACATAAGTAGGTTACAAAACGGTACTTTTACATTTTTAGCGATTGGTTCGCACAAAATGCAGCACTGTGCGACGTCAGATTAGATTATTTACAGGGTCTTAACAACCTCTGAAAAAAGTGTTGAGAATGTTAAATTTATTCTTCCCATCGCGAGATTCCTACAAAGTTCCTACCCTTTCGGTATTGTACCCTCCTTCACAGAATATTATTAGGATTAATCTGATATTCATACGCAATGCGGCTTGAACCTTGATAGGTATGTAAAGTACATTCTCTGTAGGTGTGTCACGTTGTCACACTTCGAAGTGTTTTTCAAAACAAAACAAAAATCTCTGTTTTTTATCTCTACTCCCAAAGGTTGTAATATGTCAATAGCAACAATTAATTGTTTTTTAGCATTAAAGACAAGAAAAGAATTTAAAAAAATCATCTTTAGATGGCAATGATGTATTAATAATAATAAAACCCTTATCCGCACCCCAATGGTGCATAGGGCACTGCATCATATAAATGCACTGTTATCTTGATCGTTAACGTATGAAGGAAAGGTGATCAGCCCTCCGCTTCAGGTACCAGTCCAGGGTAATATTAAATAAATATTACAGTGTAAAATCACTAATATTTATTTTCACCCCCCCTGGGAATCGAACCCGGGACCTCCAGCATGGTAGCTTAACACGCTAACCATTACACCACGGAGGCGAACGATGTATTAAGGATGTGTAAAATTATTAAACAACATATAATAAATGAGAAAAAATAAAAATATACAATTGGAAAAAATATGATTTTTATTATTTTTAAGCATAAAAAAAACACTTTTTGTAGATGAAACGTGAAGGGCGAATTTTCAATTTATTTTTTCACAAATGGACTCAATATCATATGACCTATAGGTAAAAATTGCACATGTTTAAAGTAATCACATAACCACCCTTTGACAGATTATAAACCCCATAATTCCAGACTTATAGGCCATATTCTGCTTCATCTATGTTGAGATGTCGAAAAAAATTCTTAAACGACAAAAACCTAGATTTGCGAACAAGTATTTGGACCCGCTGAAATGTAGTAAAAATTCTGAATATTTTTTTACATTCATACGAGTATGTATGTTTGTGTATTTGTACGTTTTAATATTAGTATATTTGTGTATTCTATAACTAATACCAGGCCTATGACATGTCAGGGACCCCGTAAATCTATACCTTGACTTTTATGTTCTCATCTCAATAACTTTTTATCTATACATCTTAATGTCAAATAAAAATCTCCATAACAATCCCCTGTGTGGGTTGTCAAATAAAATCCAGTGTTTACAAAGATCTAGCATACTAAAAGTAAGAAGATACATATTGTGTTGTATTTGAAGTAAAAATTCTTTTGTCAACCTTTGCATACCTAATTTAGGGTTATATAAATATGAATTACAGGAAAATATTCCTATAATTCATATTTAACACAAAAAAATTATGATGGTCGTAATAATAAACCATCTCTAAATAACAAATTTGGAGACGATACTCGTTTAATATGCATATTTATGACATTTTCAGGCAATCAATTTTTATAACAAACAATTTTACATCTCGAAAGAAAAACAAATAAAACTATTTATAGGCATTCACAATGAAAATTACGGCATTTTGCTAGTTGATTTATTTTTACATTTTCCTTCATGGAGCACTAAAACTGAAGGCATGAACCAAGGACTTTATTTTATCTTTAAGGATTGAATCGAAGGATTAAGAAATAACTAGGTCATTTTTGTAATCAAAAAGCTCTCATCGGAAAAGCTTCAGAAAGTACTTAAGTAGCGTTGTCACGGTGATGAATTTCAGGATAAAATATATTCCAAAGAGTGTTTTCTTTCCGTTCTAGTTGGGAACAACCAACGTTTGTTTCAATATATCTACCAAATATATTATATATCGTTCACCCCTTTCAAGAACGTCATAAATAAGAAAACGCCAATTTTCAGCTGTGCATTTTTTCGGAATGCAAAGCAAAAGCGACATATTTTACACTTAATATGTTAATATTAAGTTAAGGGTAACTGCTACAGGGCAGAAAGCTACAGGCAGTTTTTTGATTTTGAAGGAAAGGTATTGTTTAATTATTTTTTTAAATTTACTAAATATTTTTCAAATGGAGAAAAAACCTTCAGGTTTTATCTAAAAAGATCTGTTGCACAGTAAAAAAATCAATAAGTGGCTTGATATTTATTTTTAATACATTGTATTATATTTTTAAACTTTAAAAACGTTTTCCTGAAAAATCAAGTTTTTGATTTATGACGTTCTTGAAAGGCGTGAGCGATATATATAACCAAAGTTTGTATATATGTATAAATACAGGGCTTTTTTTCCATGTAACGCGGTGGAACGGCGTTGCGGCACCTTTTTTCCGGATACATATTTTTTAATTTTCAAAATGAATTCGACGAAACAATGTATTATATTTGTATTCGTTAAAATTATGGGAAAAGTTGCTATAAATTTTATTTAAATAATAAATGACATGAAGTGAGTTGATATATATATTTATAAATATATATATATATATATATATATATATATATATATATATATATATATATATATATATATATATATATATATATGTATATATATATATATATATATATATATATATATATATATATATATATATATATATATATATATATATATATATATATATATATATATATATATATATATATATATATATATATATATATATA